>NC_056731.1:22248707-22308707 GCF_019279795.1 Protopterus annectens
GCATATATATATATATATATATATATATATATATATATATATATATATATATATATATATAGATATATATATATATATATATATATATATACATATATATAGATATATAGATATATATGTAATATATATATATATATATATATATGTATATATATATATACGTACACGTATATATATATATATAGATTGATAGATAACATATGTGTGTATGTCATATTTGCTTCACTAACTGTAATCAAAACACAGTACTTAAGATTGTGCCACTATTTTTTTCTATTTTTATTTGAATCTGTAAATGAGAAGAAGGAACCACTGCAAGCATAGCAGCTGAAAGTCACTGTGTTACCCTGTTCAGAATCTACTGCTGTTAAACCACATCTTAATGCCCAGTATGCTGGGTGTGCAATATGCATAACAAACTGAGATATTTAGTTTCAGTGTAGTACCATTAAAGAAAGCTAATAATTTTCATTTAAGATATTGATCTAAACTTACCTCTCGATCTTTCAAAACATGCTTGTCTGTATGCTTGTAGTGCAACCATCAAACTAATTTTAAATATCTACAGGTGTAATTCGAACATATCAAAATATGAAACTCCAAGAAAAAATATTTGAAAAGTGACCTACCACTTTTGTTTTTACTTCAACTCACCTACTGTTTTCATGTACTAGCTATCATTAGTACTAAGTAAGTTAATATTATAAACAAATCTTTCTTTGAATCTTTGTTTTAGCAGTGTGGCATGCACATATTTAAGAAATTCCCAGCTTTCTACCACCAGAATATGTATTGCATTTGTAGAAAAACAAAATATCTGTATGGATAAAAACTATAAACTGACAACAAAGAAATGTATTTTCTATCTGCATTTCTAAAGATGTTTTAGTTGATATGTATCTGAAGATTCTCAGGTATCGGGCTTCATTTCAAGATGAAATCCCGTCTATAGCAATATGAAGTAAAGTTTGTAGTAAAGCGCAGTATGAAACTTAAAGAATGTGTGTTGTTATTGAATGAAATAAATGCATTTCCAAACCAAGATATTAAAACTAGCTTACGTGTATCATCACTCCAACATTTGCGACTTCAATACATAGGATGCTCAATCCCTTTGTGGAGCAGTTACATTTTGTTACTGCATCACTAATTGTACTGCTGAAAAATGAAATAATAAAGTCAAACTTACATAATGAATATTCTCATTTAATAAAATAACAGATGGCAGCATGTTTGTCTGATTTAGTGATAACAGGCATTTTAGACATTTTATAACATATCTCATCACCAACTTTACCAACTAACCATAACAACTTTGCTCCTAGGAGCTATCAGAAGTGTGCTGTTCATTTTACATTGGTTGAGTACCTAACAGGATGCTTGATTTACTGGCTTTTGTATCAAAGTGTTTGAAGTATTATCCTATGAGTTACTTGCTAATCTACTAAAAAGCTAACACTTTAAGTAGCGAGCTGCTGTCTGCCGCACGTAACCAGTATTATACTGCACACAGTATTTCATCGTGCCCGTACTTCTCTCGTCTGCAGTGGAATGCATGTTTCTTGCAGAATTCAGAAGAAGGAAAGTTAGCCAACAGGAAGAGCATGTCACTCTTTTTTAACACTCCTGCTTCTTTTTTTCTCCTCATTATCTCTTCTCAGTTTCTATCGCTGGTCTCTTAAGCTTCACAATCGGTCTTGTTTTTTACCAGTGATCCAGACTCTAGATGTATAACATAAAATGACACAGAACCACTGCCTATGCAACTGGACGTTTTTCTATAACCGCACCCTTTCATATCCACAAGTATCTAGTATGGAAGGGATGCAAGCATATGAATGAATATGAATGCATTTCATATGGAAGCATATGAAATTACAGTCCTGCCAACTGCATGGTTTCCATTATACACACGTATCCTTCAAATAGTAGCTAAACTTGCATACATTGTACTTTGGGCTACTTAAGAAAGTGTGGGGATTGATTTGCAGAAGGGAATTTCAGATATGTATCTGTGTATATTTAGCTGCAGACAGACAAAATACACCCCGGGATTCAAGAAGTTCTGCGCAAGGACAGCTTTAGCCTTGCGCCAAGCATCCTCCCTACATATGGCACAGCAGCGCCATATGAATATGTATGAGGGCGCACCTCATTATGGAGGCGTAAACATGCCCCACTTGCAAAAACTACTATGCCTACTAGTAGAGCCCAGCCCTAATAGTAAGTCAGTAACTCAATGTCCGTGGATACCGAAATTTATGCTAAGCATACAAGAGTGTCCACAAACAGTGAAATAAAATCGAAGTAGTAAACACACAAGCATGTAGTGGAATATTGAGCCCTGTCCCTAGAACTTTCACAATTAGATTCCCTGTCCCTGTGTCCCTATTATACATTTGAATTGCTGCAATATCAATGGTGTAAGCAAAGCGCAGCGTGTCTGTGCGTCGCTGCCCTCCGCCGAGCATAGCTTACACATCATTCAAACAGAGAAAAACATGCGGAATCAATGTAAGTGTCAGTATTGTAGTGTTTAGAGCATCCGCTTAACAAACAGGCATTCACAGTTCAAGCCCAACAATAGCACATATCATTTTTCATGTGGAATGAATGTTGTTTTTCTGTAAAACTGACATAAGAGTATCGCATGAGATATTTAACTTAAATATCATGCAAGCAAAGTGGCACTGTCATAATGAATAAGGTACTAGTAAGCAGGTGTAAGCACAAATAAGCAGTAGTAAACACATATAAGTACCAGTAAGCAAGTCTGAGTGTGCTTGCGTGGGTCTATGCAGTGCCCAGCATAGGAAATGTATATAAGTATGTAGAGATATATAATATATATATATATATATATATATATATATATATATATATATATATATGTGTGTATATATATATATATAAATATATATACATACACAAACACACACACACACACACACACACACACACACACACACACACACACACACACACATATATATATATATATATGAAGAAAGAACGACGTAACAATAAAGCATACAAAAGGAATGAGAAGGAAATCAACAGCAACCCCAGTATTATATAGCGCTGTCAGCGAATGTCATATCCAGTTGGGCAGGAGTGAGAAAAGCACTGCTACTCACACCACAGGCAGGATATTACCAGTGGGAGTAACATTGTTGATTTGCTAAGTTTACTTTACACACAGAGGGTAGTCCCTGGTGGGACTACCCAAAAATTGATAGACCATTTGGCCATCCGACCATTACACAAGCAAGGGCAGGTATGTTCAAGGATTAATGGGAGGAGAGCCTGAGAACACATGGGTTGGGACAACATACGTGTAGGGCCTTTAATGCTCAGGAGAGGGCAATGTGTGGAGGTGTGTCATGGCTGCAATAACAAGTGGACAATGGATGGTATGCATGTATTTTGAACACAAATGGGGTGGAGAATTATGGGTATGAAATTATGGAGCCAGGCGTGTCAGGGTTGGATGGGCTGGTTCTAATTGGACCACCCTGTGAAGGTCAGTGAGTTCGTTATACATATATATGCATACACACATGCAAATATCAATATGTAGAAGTACATTCTCTGTAACACATTCCTTCTAATTGCAGACATAAATAACATGAATGTGCCCTTACAAACCTCGACAGTAGATAGAACGATATGTTGTGCAGAAGAGGGATAGGACGAAACTGCTAAAACACAGAAGTATGTACAATGTCCAAAGTCAGTACTGTGATGAAAATAATCAAATGTGAGGACTTTCCCACACATGGAATAATTCCTGTGACCTGCCTGCTACGGCAACGCCAATTACTAAACTGGTCTATTTGTAAAAGAAATACGCCGAACACGTACATAATTAGGCTGTCATGTGTAACGTGTGCGTTACCACATAGTCATACTTATTAATTTATTGTAGTGTCATGTTAATGGGAGTAAGGATGTAATGAAGTATAGAGTCTAATCTTGACATAAACACATGCGTTTCCCATGTGGGACAACCTAAAAATTGCGAATAGTATTCTTTTGGTCGCTGATGTCACCAATGTTTGTGGACTAAATGTTTGGGAGTTCTGAGGATACATGGAGTTAGTCAACCGATGGGATGGGTCTATAGGAGTAGGGAGTGGCCAATGTGTAGTGGTGTGGATACACCGCGATTCCAACTGGAGAATGGATGATTGCAGTATTAGGGAGGCATTGGGCTGTGTGTTTGGGGAACCAGGAACCATGGGTATATGGGTATATATGCAAATGAAGCAGCATAGCAATAATGTATTGGTTAGAGCAACCACCTAACGAACAGAAATTCCCGTACCGAATCCCACTGTATCACATACCATTTACCATCGGTATTCTGTACATGAACATATTGCAACATCTGTCCGCTGTATAACCTGCAAAATATTAATTAAAAGTTAACTGGAGTAAAGTGTCAGTGCCATAATGAATAAGGCACTAGTAAGCAGGTCATGCATATATAAACACCAGTAAGCATGTGTAAGTGCGTTTGCATGGGGTATGTATTGCTTTACAGACACACACACACACACACACACACACACACACACACACACACACACACACACACACACACACACATATATATATGGGGGAACTATGGGTATGCAATTATGGGCCTAGGCGTGCAAGTGTCGGCTGGCGCAGTCATATTAGGACTGCCCTGGGGATGTAAGTAATATTCCAAAATGAGCATAGCTGACTCCCATACCTCTCAACCCCCAAGAGCACATCCACTGGACAGGACATAAATCATTGGGGGAACAAAAAGGGACCATACCTTTGAGCTGTCCCTGATTTCCAGGGGCGTCCCTGATTTTGACTCAATTTCTAACTATGTCCCACTTAATCCCTCCTAAAACTTGTGACATTTGGAGGAAAGGTGGTGAAATACATATAATGAATAATGACAACAATTAAGAGTTATAAACATCATTTACCTCAGAAAATGTGTATGAATTCATATGCTGTGAGTCTGTCAATGTGTCAGGTTAATAGCACCAATAATTTAAATGTGTCCGTGATGTTGTTATGTCCCTGATTTAGTTTGTATTTTTCCCCAATTGTATGAGAGGTCTGATAGGGATAGAAAGCACATATTCCACTGACAACCTTAGAAAGATGATAGAATATTAGGTATGCAGTAGCATGACTCAGCTGAAGGATGTGGGTTCCAAAACCCAATTACTTGTTTGTATTGAAGAGTGTCAGTTCCCATGTGCAGATTGTAAGTATTGAAGAGTGTCAGTTCCCATGTATTAGCCAGACAGGTGCAGATTGCAAGAGGAACACACCAATAATATGAATCAAACTCTAGACAGGCCGCGGATTCCCTACAGTTGAATGGCATGCTGTCGCCTAATGGGCAGCCATTCCCGAAACTGTAGGCATGCAATGCAATCCGATGTAATAGGCATCACAAGGTAATATTGTAGTCCTCACTCCCACCCAGGGGTGTGAGTGTCAGATGAAAACACCAAATGCAGTGCATTTGCAAGTGTGGCAGCAAGCGGGTGTAAGCCTGTTTGGCTGCCAGTATGCGAGTATTACACTGGTAAAGCAATGTAGAGGCTGAGTGTAAGAAACTGTAACCAGAGGTTAGCATTGCTTAGCACCACGCAAACCCACGCACACCCACTCATAACTGCTTTAATGTGCCTTAATCACTCTGTATCCAATGGCCTTGTTCTGCCCAGCAACAAAATAAAATGCCTCTGCAAGGCTCGAAACCAGGACCCTGCACGCAGCTATTGTGAGTTACCACTAAACCATGGCAGATATACAGAAACAGGTTAATGATGAATCTCTAACCCTCTTTACTCTCCAGCCAGCTCCCACCTCCTATATTAGATCACTACTGAAGAAACTTAAACCAACCACCCTGTCGGCCGACCGACTCCCAGCTGAATACCTACAAATAGCAGCAGATGTCATAGCATATCCCATCTCAATTCTAATTAACCGAACTATAACTGAGGCCACTATCCCCTCCATTTGGAAAGTAGCCCATGTCATCCCACTTCATAAGGGTGGCACCTCTACTGACCCATCAAACTATAGACCTATAGCAATACTGTCGTTAATAGCCAAAATCTTGGAAAGATGTGTTCATAAACAACTCCTTAGCCATCTCACCCTATTTAATCTACTGTCCAAATCTCAGCATGGTTTCAGACCCCACCATAGTACAACCACCGCCCTACTCTCATTTACCGACTCAATCAATAAAAACCGCAATAACAAAAAAATTTCCTCAGCCCTCTTTCTTGACTTGTCAAAAGTCTTTGACATGGTCAACCACCAACTACTGCTTCACACTCTTGAAACCTTATACCTTGATTACCCGGCTCTTAACTGGTTCAAAGCTTACCTCTCTGGAAGACAACAGGCAGTTCGATGGGAAAATAAGATCTCTCAACTATTGCCAAATACCACAGGGGTCCCCCAAGGCTCCATACTTGGTCCTCTTCTCTTCTCTGTATTCATAAATGACCTTTACTCAGTCATCCCTAAGGCCACCTGCATCCAGTATGCAGATGATTCCACATTGATTTGCTCGGATATCTCCCTCCCTGACCTACAAGTAACAACCCAAAACTGTTTTACCATAGTGGAAAAGTGGCTCTCAGAATGGAAACTCATTCTAAATCCAAAAAAAACCAAGTTACTAGTATTTTTTCCCACCTCAGTTAGTCCATCAGTCCAACTTACAGCCCAATCCAATAATTGTCCATTCTTCGTGCAATCTATTAATGGTACCATGATTGAGCCTGTTACCAACACTAAACTATTAGGAGTCACTATTGATAGTAGGCTTAGATTTGATATGCATATCAGTCAAACCATAAAGACTGTAAACAAGAAACTTGGTTCCTTGTATAGAATTAAAAACTTCCTAACCCCTACTGCCAAGCTAACCATCTCCTGTACGCATTTACTTTCCACATTACTGTATGCCTCTCCTGTGCTTTCATTCCTTAACAAAAGTGAGATCAATAAACTCTCTGCTGCCTATAATCACATCGCCAGATTTGTAGTAGGAGGTCCTTACAGAACTCATCACTGCATTAACCTAAGGAAACTTGATTGGCTAGAATTACCCAATCTTCTCAAACTAAACCAACTCACAGAAGCATTTAAAATTATTAAGCAACCGGATAAAACCCCCTCCTTGCAAAATCTTCTGACTCCATACTCTAATCTTAGCTGTCTTCGCTCCTCACATAGAGTCCTGGTCCAAACCATCGAATCCAACAACTCTGCCGGAGAAGCCCTCTTTGCCAACTCTATAGGTAAAGTCTGGAATTCCCTCCCCAATAACTTAAGACTTACTACATCCCAATATCTATTCAAAAATAATCTTAAACAATTTTTTAAAGAACATTGGCTGTGCCCATGTAACAACCCAGACTAGTTCTCTCTTACACCCAACTAGTAGTATTCTCCACCTGTTTGACTAGGTGTTTTTTTTTCGTCCCCTTAGTCTAAATAATTTGTAAGCTCACACCCACTAATTCCACCACCACTGGTACTTATGAAGTCAAGCTCCCCATTGCCTGACTTGACTCTATAAGTAATGGGATATCAACCTAGAATATCAACTACAATGTATCTAAAACAATTGTGAAGTATTTTTGTGTATCTCTAATTCTGTTTATGTGTATCTCGAATTTTATTTACTTGCATTAGGTAGTGTACTTTATCTGCATATAAATGAAAGTGTAACTTTTTCCTCTGTGGAGCTTTTCTCCCCGGGCCTCCGCTGAAAATGGACATGTATCCAGTCGGACCATCCCGGTCAACAAATGTAAAATAAAAAAAATAAAATAAATAAAATTGGACCTTATCACAAACATATCATCCAGCGCAGTCATTCAGCAGTATAGGAAATGAATTCCATCATCAGGAACATCCCATGTAACAACAAAGCATTACAAAGGAATGAAAATGGAAACACCAGCAATGCTTGTATTATGTAGTGATGTTGTCCTATGAAATATCAAGACTCCCTCAGACAGACATGTGGCATTCATACATGCAAATATTTGTACATTGCCTAGCTCTAACAGAGCATATTGCTGGCACTCTTCTAGTACACATGAGGTATGTGTGGCAAATACGATGTGGTCACTGTTGACCATTACAGTGCCCTGGCTTCACCATGGCACTGTCAAGTAACAGTTTGTAGGGGCATGACATGGAATAATGCTGTGTGTGTCACGTTGATATGTGCTGTTGTAATATATGTACACTTGACTTCTCTGTGAAAGTGATGGTGTCCTACCAGTACATGAATACAACATCCATTATGGTGTAATGCGCGGCTATGTTTCACACATGGCATGGGGAAGGTGTGGAATGTATCCTCTTGACCTGCTAGTGCACGTACTGATGTAGACTGCATATGTGTACATGTATTGCTGTTTGTGTAGATTCCATGTGTGTGCAGTGTCTGATGTCTGAAGGTGACTGTTGTCTTAGTACATCATGCTGTTGCAATACAGCACCAACATTGCCAACTGTATATGGTGATATGCTCTAAATACAGTAAGCCATACATGAGGTATGGACAGATGTTTGGACATGACTACTAAGTGCTGGGGCTTCTTTGCAGATGAATGATTACTGAGGACAGCTCACTGGTGTGTTACAACCAGTCCTACACTAACCTGTGTACCTCCTAAGGTCAGGTTTTGTTAATTGAAGTGGAAGACAGACAATGTAGAATGCTGTAAGGGTGACACTGAAGGCAAACCTCATGACACCTGTAACAGTAATACCTCCCCTGTGCATATATTGTGCATATATCAGCACAGCTTTCAAAGGAAAGAGTCAGTAAGCATTGTACCTGATGCGATAGTGCTGTACATTTGTAGCACCTATCATGAGATAGGCAGGTGTTTGATTCACAGTACTGGCACGTGTGCGTGTGTGTCCATATATGTCACATATGGTTGGGAGTATATCCCACATGTTATCACTCTCATGAACACTGTTGTTGACACCAGTACAGAGTGAAGTGTAAAAAGAAAGGCATAGGCAGGTGGTTATACCTCACACATGTAAAGTGTCTGTATGTGTGTGACATAGGTGTATATCTTTGTGAATGCCAGTGTGTGTGTGTGTGTGTGTGTGTGTGTGTGTGTGTGTGTGTGTGTGTGTGTGTGTGTCTGTGTGTGTGTGTGTGTATTGCTGTCCATGTGTATGGCTGTCTGGTTCCTGGATTGAGGCTGTATTTTACCATAGTGAAATGTTAATGCCCCCTACCCCATCCACTCAAAACAATCTAGCATCCCTGTTGATATCATCAATCGTAGACGGGCATACTAACCGCCTGTTAACATGTAAAACCTGGGGTGTGACCTGTTGTTACATAGCCTATTGATGGACCACCCACCCTCCCCACATACACTCACTACACTGTAGTATCCCTGTCAATATCCTCGATCTTAGGCCATTCCAACTACCTGTACATGTGTAATCTCTGTGGTGCGTCTTGTAATTGCATAGTACTATAGTGATGATATGCACACACGCAGGGGTTCTCATCCGAACATAAGCAACTGTGTGTATGTGTGTGTGTGTGTGTGTGTGTGTGTGTTACTGTGTCTGTGAATCCCTGAGTGTGTGGGTGTGTCTGTGCTTGCATGCTGTCATGGCAGTGGGTATTACTGCTTCCTAATGAGAAGCCACTATTTCCGCTGGCCTTTACCCTTGTCATCCGGCATACCACTCTTTTACCTACTCCGCGCTCCAGGTAACTATACCTGTGATGTCACCCACTATGGATGTGACGGCTCTGAACACAGTAGCTTACTATACAGCTATCATGCTCTTGGATCATTAGAACAGTAAACATAATTGAAACATGGGAGAATATAACTGTGATGTGGAAGCTACAAAGTGCATGCAGGTATTGTCATTCTGACCTGTGTGTAGTCAACATGTACATATGGGACTCCTGCAAACACCAACATCCCCCAGCACATGCAACTACACCTGAAAGAGGAAGGAAGAACATCAAGATCAACATGCTGGTAGTGTTGTTACACATGATGCATACTGACAAACATTCAAAATGCATTCTAAAACTGCAATACATGGTATGTCTGCTGCCTGTCAACACTACTCAACAATATTAATCCACAATTGTCTACCTAGTATGTTCACCCTGTGCATTAGACCATATGAACATGTCCCTGCACAGATGGTGTGGATGACAGGGATGCGGCACAGGCATCATCATATGCACAGGGTGATAATGTTTGCCAGAGTCCTAGGCTGTGCGCATTGGATGACATCATGCTTGTGTGTTAGGGCCTGTGATATCATTGGGCATGTGTGGATGTTATGCGTGTGTGTGTTGAGGTGCCCTACATTTATTTCCAGTGTGTTTGTGTATGTATGCACACAGGTCTGGCATGTGGCTGGCCTACACAGTGGTAATATTGACAGCTGCAGACTGTACAAGGCAGGTTTCACAGTTCATGGTGTCTTGCCACGGCCACGTGACCTGCGCCTTTCCAGGGGTTGCATGGGCACTACCAGGAAGAGGTCCAGATTAGGTACTGTCTGATGACACATGTCCACTGGAATCGTGTCCCTGTTGGGACCATCCAGGACCATGTGCACGTGGCCTGCTGTGTCCTGGTGTGGACTGTACAGCACCAGCTGCACTGCTGCTGCTACTGCCACTATGGGAGCGGGCATGTGCAGTAGCATGTTCACGTAGACCTTCGACAGGTGATGTAGCTGACCTACGTCCATGTACCCGACGCCTCACTCCCACCAGATGTTCCAGCACAGACATTTCACACTCAAGGATTGACATGCCATGGTCAAGGACTCCCACCATGTCACACAATCGTCTATCCAAAACATCTGCAAGATGATGGTGAGCATTTGCAATTGCTTGGATGTTGTCAGTTAATGAACGGACAGCAGCTGTCTGAAGCCTTAGACCTTCTCTGTTGTGCCATTCAGCACATGCCTGTGCCTCCATTACAGCCTGAAACATTTGTCTGGCGACTCCAGCTGATGTGCTTGGTCTCGCAGGGGCAAGTTGGCCAGTGGTCCTCCTACGAGCAGTGCTGGGCACATGCCTATGTGGGACATCACCAGTCTGTTGACTGGGATCATGGTGTGCAGGCACAGCTTCCATAGTCACCACATTTCCCTGTTCCATGCTACCACCCACCAACTGTCCTTCCTCTATGGCCGGTGGTGATGGGGTATGTGCAGGCAGGTGAACTGTGTGCGAGGATGAGGGGAAGACAGGTAGAATGGCAACCAATGGCACAGATTCAGCCCCTGACAACCCTGCCTGTGCCTCAATCATACTATCATAATCACTGCTAGAGTCTGTGGGGGCACAAACATCAGGTGGACCGCAGAAGGGCAATGCACCTACATCAACACCTGTGAGGGGGGAGACAAGAACTGTACATTACAAGTTATACCAGACACAGACAGACAGACACACACAGACAGACACACACACAGGGACACATACAGAGACACACAGAGACACAGACAGACACACACAGACAGACAGACACAG
The DNA here is from genome assembly GCF_019279795.1 of Protopterus annectens. Lineage (NCBI taxonomy): Eukaryota > Metazoa > Chordata > Ceratodontiformes > Protopteridae > Protopterus > Protopterus annectens. The sequence continues at coordinate 22,260,298 of NC_056731.1, forward strand.
CCCCCCCCCCACACACACACACAGACACACACACTGACACACACAGACACACACAGACACACACGCTACATGCAGGTGATATGGCAGATGGCATTCAGCTTAGACAATTATAGTTTCAGCTTAGGCAATTATAGTGGTAGTTATCATACATCCCTGAGTTGCACACAACAGCATGCATGCGTTATAGCATATGACATGCACCTTACATAATTATAGTGGTGGTTAGCATACATGCCTGTATTGCACCATTTGTGTTAGTAGCCTATGCCCCATACCTACAACACAATGCATGCACTTTGCCCCATTGCACTGCACTGCCATGGTGTGTGCAATATACACAACCTGTTTACAGACCATCTCTGACCTTTGTACATCTGCCACTGATGCTTTGTGTTGGCCACTGTCCCTATGAGTGAGGACATGAGCAGTAGGGTAGGTTGACTGAATACTATGTTTGCCTGAGCCCTAGCTTGCATATCTCCCTCAAAGCAGTGCATGTCTGTTCAACATTATTCCGTCTACCCCTGAGCTGAGTGTAGACATTGTGCATGTGGCTGTACATACATGTTTGACATGGTTGTCCATACTTTGCAGTGGTGCCACAGACCAGCACATTGCTGTGTGGCGTATGACCTTGCCAATCACATGTAATATGACATGTCTTCTGCTGATGTTTTGAATGACATGCATACATGTGTAACACAATGGTGTCCTTTCCACTCTATAGTACGGTAATGGTGTCCCAATGCAGGGACGTGTTATACTAACATGGGCCTTCAGCTGATGCAATGTTGTCTGTCCACCCTACGAATATGCAGGGACATACTGCACATTGAACTGATGTGCATAGACATTGCAGGGCATCATGTGGCTTCACAATTGCTATACAGTGTGAGCTACTGACACAGTTCATAGCCATGACTATGTTCACATACAATACATATCTAATATGGAATGTGACCCACATCACCGAGGTGTATACACAATAAACCCTAATGTGGAATGTGTGACACGAGTGAGAGAAGGGTATACGGATGACACCCCTGCACATCTGCAACCAGATTATTGATACCTGGCAACTGTGCCCACACACGGCTAATGTACAAGTACTCTGTGTCCCACATGCCATCGGTGTACCTCACACACATGAGGAGCAGGCATGGCAGTGATGTCTGACATCAGCAAGGTGAATGTATTGTATCTGTGGCTTGATGTGGATGTATGTGTATGTTGTTCAACACATGTATGTATTTGGATACTGTATAGGTGAATGCTTCCATGTCGTGACACACTCAATATGTTATGTGGGGTTTCATGTTATGCCTACACAAGCTGTGCGCAGGCCTGTATGATGTTTAGTGTTTCACATCCACAATATCACCATTATACAAAGGCCATAGTTGTAGTGTGTCGAGCCAGTGTACAACAGGGTGTACACACATGTACATCACTTCTACTGTGTGTGTCGCTTCATGTTTCTGGACATCCTTCATGGCCATGTGTACACATGCTCAGTCCAATGGCTGTGATGGCCATCTTATTTCACATGTCAGTGTTATCCCATATGACATACACCCATATATGTCATATGCTCCATTGAGGACAGGGTTATGCAGACAAAGGTGGTATGTATGGGATGTGAGACATGTTTTGCAGGATAGTTGAGCAGTGTTGCAGTCAGCCCACTAAAGTCATGGACATGTCTGATAGCACATGACATTGTGTGACATTCATAGCAAGGATATACTCCACAAGGGTGTATCCTGTGGGCTGGGCATACTCCAGCTCCAACGCATTTAGTGTGTGTGCACACATATGCTCTCTGTACAGTATTGTTCGTATTCCCAACATGTGTAATGCTGATATATAGTACCTGTTCCTACACATCTCCACCATTGTATTCACTGTTGTCCACAGATCTGGCAATGACAGTTTGGAAGGTTTAGTGTAAGTGTTTCATATAGTCTTCAATTGTTTCACATAGGTAAACAGTGTGATGTATTGCAGGTCTGACCAGTGTTCATTAACAGGGCCACCATACATTATGTGTACGTGTGTTATGGCAGATAGCATGCAATTAATATGTTCCGTGCATTATCAAGCCTGGTAAATAATAACAATCTCACCTGACACAGGCTGTTGTCACTGCAAAATGCAAGAGGTACCTAAACAGGAGTGTCACAGCAGTAAGATCATTATCCACACCTGTGTGATAGCTACAGGGTGCAATGTCCTTGTTAGCATATAAGCCAGTCCAAAACACTATACTATGGAGTATGCACATCTGTGCATACATAGAGTAGCAGACTATAGTATGTGGCATGTGTGCATACATGCCTTGCATATGATGTTACATTACATATTGTACAGTAACATGTAACTATGTGATATACAGTTATGTTTTATGTGCAGTAGTGACTTACCAGGCAACTCCAGGCTTGGTGGTTGAGAGACACCCACCTCCACAATACCAGCTAAAGCTTGTGGATGGAGGTCTGCAGGTGTCCCCAGGTTGGCCAGTAGCTCCTCAGTACATGTGAGTGGGGGCTGGGTGAGTGTCCCCCCACCCCTTGCACCTAGTTCCCTGGCAATTGCATTAACATGATGTTTCGCCCATCTTATCAGGTCAGTGCACCTGCTGATAGGTGCAATTGTGACCGCCAACATCATTTACCCTCCTGCAGAGTTCCTCCCACAGGGCATCCCACTGCTGTGCATCCTGTGGCACATGGCTGAAGAGCATTGTGTAGTTGTTGAGGAGGTATGGGATGAGGACCTCATCCTCCAAGCAGCTGTATGGTGGCAGTCTGCTACGTGGAATACCTGGAAGATATTACAATGGAGACAGGTCACAGTAACTTATACAGAAGTACAGCAGTACAGCTGAACATACATGTGTATCACATTTATTAAGATTACAGATACATCTTTGTAAATCTACATGATACAAACACCAGTGACATGTATAAGTCACACACATTTGACACCTACTGGTGATGTGATGTTATCGCCATATATGTGTTTGTCATGTGATGACATTGCTCATACACCATGTGGATGTTGTCTTGACATGGGCATGTCTGTTTGCCTGTAGTGGTGTCTTTACCTCTCAGCACATGCCTGGATGTGTTCACATTAATGCAATCAACCTTAATGCTGTGTATATGCCACATGTATAGTCATACATAGCCATTACGGACATGACTTGTGACCCTGCAGACTTGCAAGCATCTATGTGTTTTGCCATATACATCTACATGGCACTGTACAGCTGTGTAGCATCCTGTCATGAATTGCCTGTGTTGCACATGTGTAACACATGGGACAATAGCTAGCCTGATGGTATTTGCAGGGTTGGATATCAACTATAGCATGTATGGTCATAGTGATTTAGTAGGCTATATGCCCTGGGCCATTTATGAGCCTAGACAGACAGGTTACCTAGCTGTAGGTAACAGACATGTAAGTTTCAGTGGCCAGTTCAAGCAGTGCCACAGAAATGATACACATGGTTACTGATATATTTGACATGCGGTCATCACACCATGTTACAGAGAGGGGTGGTGTGCAGCTTTGCTGGACAGGGATGCATAGTATGGCACAAGTATGTTAAATGTATAGGACAGGGATCTGTCAGGCATGTTGTGATCCTTGTACTAGAAAGGTGGATGTCCATGACGTATGTGTTTGTTTGGGATCAGGATGTGTTAAGTGTAGCATGTCCAATACTTGTGGGTTGGACATGGCTTGATTCAGGGTAGGCTGCATGCTACATATCACAGCTAGGGATTGTGAAGGGCAGTGTAGGCCATCTACACATAGGCAATAATCCTTAAAGGAAATATGTGATCTATTATGGGTCACATGGGTGTTGAGTATGGCTGAGCAGTTGTCTCTGTATTCCTGGATGGCACCCTGTCATGATTAGGGGTACCACATACGACTACCTGTCTTTTGTGGTGACGTAACTATTAAAGGGAAGTGCTGTCCAACTGCATTCTATACACACAGTTGCCATTATAGGTGGTAGTTAATGAGTACAGGGCTTGTAACATAGGGAATGACAATGCAATACTTAGCTGTCAGATTGTGGCCATACATCACACACCACACATCTGACACACTAAGGCCCTTCTGTATGTTGAACGCAGCACACAATGAGTCAACTATTGCTCCTAGTTCATAGTCATTTGCAAACATCAATAGGCTGATGCCTTCTGTGTTAGCCTATGTGGTATAGATAACAAAGAGGGAGAGTACCAGGAATGACCCCTGTATTACTGTGGCTGGTACTGGTTTGATGTGCATGTATTCGTCAGACACCTTCTATAGTGTGGGTTCTGCCAGCAGTCCAGTTGCCAACCACTCCTGTGACATAAGAATATACACCTAGTTTACTGAGTGTAGCTGGAACACAGTATGGGTGATGGTGTCCTACAACCTGGCAAGGTCATGATATGCAGTGTAAATCAACCCTACTGCCATCTACATCTGTACCGAGTTCATCAATTACGTTGACCACGGTTCATGGCCGTACTGACCAGACTCAGCAGGGTAGTTGTGCACTATGTCCCATTATCAGTGGTGTCCCCCCCCTTTGTGGGGTGTGATAACTGTTGCTGTGCACCATTCGGTGTGTACACAGCCTGACATGGAGCAATGGTTGAACATGATGTGTATGTGGATAGCTGAATGTTCTTACATCTGTGTAGGATACACCCTAGGATGTTGACAGGTCCCATGAAAGCTGTATGTATGGTTTTAGAGAGTGCAGCTTGTACCTGTGTAGTCGTTAGTACAGGGGCCCTGTAGTGTACATGGATATATTACTAAGTGTTCACTGAAAATGTGTCTGTGTTAGAACACTCAACATTTTGAATGTTCAGTGTTCTAATATAGACCCTGCATCTGATGTTATGCAAGTGCAATTAGCGTGGTGGTGTACATATCCTTCAGGAATATGGACACACCTGTGGCCCGTGTGTTCCAGTAAAGGATAATGGGCAAGAGGTGAGGTATGTGTTATAACATGGTCATGCAGGTGTGCTCTCCGGAGCATTGAAACATGTCTCAGCCACTGCACAGATATGTTCTCCATGTTAGAAATTGACATATGTGTGTCCGTATAGTGTTTCTGATGTATATCATGGTGTAGCGAGCCAGTTTATTGCTTGGCTGTCCCTGTAACAGCAGTGGACCCTCACTTGAACCGTGCATGATGAAGGCACTATAGGGGAAGCATGAGCCCTAGGCAGAATCCGGATTGCCAGGGGTGACAGGTGCAGGCCCTGTCTGGCAAAGCATCATGGTCTGTCAACCATGTTATCCCAGGATGACAGATACTGGACACCCTGTGACATGCACCACTACACTAGACAATTGTGGAATACAATCATTTTATCTCTGTACTGCAGTATCATTCTGGCCAATGGCAGAATGCTACCCAGGTCTTGGGACATACCTGCATGGCCTACAAGACCTGACAGTTCCTACATGTGTTTCCATGCAGTCCAGGCTACTGCATCACAGGTCCTGCACAACAACATGGAATATGCCAGAGCCATGTGTATAGTTCAGAAGGTGGTCTGAGTGTATGAGTATGTGTCTAATCATGGCAGACAGGCAGCTGACAGTATGTATGCCCTCGTATAGGTCGGTGTGTAACATAGTGCTAGAATTTGCATTCACAAATGAGTACTATTGGGCATGTTTCCAGTCATGTGTTCAGTGGTGTGGCACAATTATGCAGACTATGTCATACAGTTTGTGTATTTTGGTGTCTGTCTCTTCCTGCTTGGGGGGGGTCACTTGTTTGGCCAGATACTTAGACGCGTCTGTGAATGTGTGTGATTTCCAGTAGTGTGTGTGGGTGTCCTTACTGTGTTCTGGTAAGGGTATGTGTTGGTTGTGTTGATGAGCTGCATGTGTTAACCTACACCTCATGACTGTCCAGTCCAGTCATAGCTGTAGACTGGGCTGCCTTCCAGCTTACCCCTGTAGCTGCATCCCAAACAATGTGTGGGGTGTGGTGTTAGGTGGGTCTGGCAGTGTACGTGGCATAGAGATTACATTTCCCCCAGGATGGACACATACACAAAGCTGACATTAGGAAACACCAGTAGCTGACTAGTGGACATGCCTGTATTAGCAGTCAGTACTACAAGTACCAAGTACTGTATTTAGTTTACATATTGCCTATGAAGATGTTTTAAACAGTGATGCTCACATGTAAATATTTGTGTTATGGACATGACAACACTGGCTTTTATGGAAACATCGTAGCTACCTTTAGCAGCAATCCTCCTCTGAAGAGCACATCACATCCTGTTAGCTGATTACAGATGATGCAAGTGTTTACAGGTCTGTTTCCTTCTCTGGGTATATACTCACATATCCACCAGGACCATGAGCTCTGTTGGGCACAGACACCCACTCTCCAAACAGAGTCATGTATCAATAGGCTCTGATGCCACTATCAACATGATCAGGATATAATCAGATAGTGTGAGCCATCACCTATGATACGGCTATTACACATGGGCAGCTGTCTCCAATATCTTACACTCCTACTGCAGATGTTACACTGGAGTTAAAGATGATATGCAACCTGTTTCATTACCAGTGCTGTGCACTACCTTACATACAGTATGTGCAGGCGGCTGTTAGGTTGGCAATGAGAGGTTGGGCTACTCAAATCCAGTAGTTCAACCAGTGTGTCTGTACTCTCAATATCCACTCTATGTAGGTGTGCACATAGTCATTTGGCCCAGCCCTGTAACAAGGGTCACTACAATTTGCATAACATGTACACATGCACAGCTGTTATTGCTTGTAAACGATAGTAGAGAGGTGGATATTACATGTGTTATGTGCATGGATAGTTAACTGGCTCTTCCAATTATCTTTGCTATCATTCTGCTAACCTGTCAGATGAATACTAATGCTATGTATCCTATCATTGAGTATTGTAATTGTCAATAGACATAACTACCGTTTGCATAACATAACAGAACTTCTATGTAGAATAGAATACAGATCTGCCTAGAATACTTTACATTACACAATTATTGGCACAATATCCTACAATGCACACAATGTTTACACAGTAAGCCCACCTTTAACATGTTCATCTTACTTATACACCCATACATATGTCGACTGTTACAATATATCAACATATACTATCCCCTGTTATAGCACATACTGGTTGGACCAATCCTGACAGTGACAGTGGCTGGAAGTGAATTGGTGGGTTCCAAGCCCATATCATCCCTTCCGGTGTATGTGGAGTGTGCCGTGTGACCTACAGCAGTACACACATAGAATACTACAAGCATTACTACTGCTCAACAATACATTGCTACAAGATAGCTATTTCCACTGTATGCATTGATTACACTGTAATTCTTACAGTACAGGTATTACATACACAGACATACTACATGTTATACATACCGTCTTAGTAATTGGGGGTGTTATTAACTAGTGTAATACTCATTTTCAGTTCGTCTTTCAGTGTTTTGTACTGTATAGAGGTAGATACAGATGGTTTGAATGTGTGACAAGGCAACCTTTTATAGTTACAGATCAGTAACGTGCTATCCCTATGACCAGTTGGTGTTCCTAAGTAGCTAATTACATGCACATTAGCTGCGCTGCTACTGCCTTAGCCAATACCATGGCTACAGTGGAATATAATGGAGTACTCCACTTGGGCGTTGTCCCTTTGCCTTACTTAGGGTAACCACCTGTCCCACTTTGTGAGGGACAGTCCCTCTTTGGGCAGTTGTGGCCTGCAAAAAAATTGAAAAAATTACAAATGTCCTGAGATTGTAGGACAAAAATATTTCCTGTATTTTCTTTAATAGTTGCATAAAACAGTTATTTTGTATCTGAAACACCTAGTTTTTATAAGAAACAGAATAAGCAACTCAAATGCTACAAGAATACATTTTTATTTTGGCAAATTAGTGAAGTTCTTTCATTTGTACTTGCCGTGGATATGCTTTGCCCTGCAAAATCTGATGTTTCTACAAAAAAATGTCCCACTTTGGGTATTTGAAAAGGTGGCAACCCTAGCCTTACTTGTGAGGAAGACTGCGTGGAAGTTTTGTTTGGAATCTATTGCAACAGCTGTATGGAGATGAACAGTAATATATTGTGCGTAATGCCAAGAGGAGTTGGTCTAAATGTGAGTACCGCTGTTATATTTCTGAACATTGCTACTTGTGCAGGGTTTGTCTGTACCTAATACTTTTGCATATGTTTCAGTCTGGCCAGGTTGTTTGACCAGCTCAAGGCTGCATAGCTATGCAAATAATATTAGGGGGTTTACAGTGTGCCTACCAGACATATTTAGTTTGGTGTTACTGTGTATCATACTGTGCTAATAATCAGTACAAACCTTTCAACCCTCTGAAAAAGGATTAGTTCATACAAACCCTGTTACATCTGCAGCTGTTCAATTGAATAACGGCAACTATTTCACATAGGGCCATGTTAATGTATCTGTGTCCAGGTATGTTAAGGTTTCAGCAGATGTTGTACAGTAGTTGCATAACTGGTTATGGTATGACAGTATGTTTTGATGTAATTATTTCGGTTGTGGGATAGATGTTGGTGGGTGTACATAGCACATGCAAGTGTGTAGGAACCCCTTTTATACAACGTCTATATGTGTGTGGGTGTTCTTTCCCTATGTGAACACCTATCCTTTAGTGGACTAATACTGTGGTAATTACAGGCTGATTCATTAAGGCACTATTAAATGCTTCCTGTATAGCATGCAGGTACTGTTAGTCCTTGAATCCTTTTGGCAATACATCGGAATGTGATAAAGATTTGCAAAATGAAAGCTGTCTGTGTAATTCTGTCATGCATATTTGCAGTCATTGCAGTTGTATTGGTGACTGTGTCCATAGAACATATTTGTAATAGTGTATTGGCATATACTCTTCATATGTTATGTTCATACTGTTTGGGGGGGGAGCGGAATGTGTGATTGCTATGGTCCATGTTATACTCAGATATGACCACGTCGGATGCTGTCTACAGACATGTATGTATGTGTATGTATATATATATATATAGATAGATAGATATATATATGTGTGTGTGTATGTATATATATATATATATATATATATATATATATATATGTATGTATGTGTGTGTGTATATGTATATAGATATATACATTATTGCATATGTTTATCTGTACCTCCATAGATGTGTAGATGTTTTTAACCTATCTACATATATATGTAGACCTGTATATATCGACATGTCTCTATGTATCTCTCTCTATGTATATATATATATCTATATATCTATATATGAGCATACACCTTTAATTGGGTACATGGTGGTTGTCCTATTTCAACACATTCCTCCCTTTTGTGTTTTAACCTGTCTGCATACACAAATGGGATAGGTGCATCCCAAGTAGCTTAGTGCTAGGTTACTCTGAGGATTGAGTACATGGTTGCAGGTTCTACTCCTGGAAGATGTTATTATTTTACCTCTCAGAATAGGCACTGGTAGGGAAAGTGTGAATAATTCACATTTACGCGGTTGTGAGCAGATTTGCCCATGGTCTGTGCGACGTTAATCAAAGGTCAAATGTGTGATGCGCTTCCCTGTTTGCCGTGCTTCAGTGCCGCTTACCATCGTGCAAACATGTGGAAACCTGCTTACAACTGCTATTGAGTGCTTTAATCCACCTGCATCCAAAAGCCCTTATTCTGGCCCTCAAAATAACCTAACAGCCCTTGCAGGTCTTGAACCCGAAACCATGAACACCGCAGTCATTGACTTTACCACTAAGGCATCTGAGATATGTACGAATGTTATGGTGTTTAGAATATGCATTGTACTACAGACATTCCTCACTACTGAAAACAAATGTGACAGTCAGTTGGTGTACATATGTCTGATACATGTTAATGTTCATATGTTTATGAAAGTAGGTTTTGCAATGTGACATGACAGGGTGTATTATGAATGAGTAAGGTTCTTGCTTTGTGACCTTTTTATATTGTCCCCATACTCCATGTATGCCCCTCCAGTTCACTTATTGGACATCCGACCCAGGCCCTCCTTGATGCATGATTGCATTACCCATCATTCCTCCCCCACCCCAATCTTCACATACACAACAACCACCCCTTCTATGGTGAATTAGGTTAATATTAATTGTTATACTACCAGAGCTGCATGTGTTTTGTGTACACTCCAATTCCTTTGGAGTGCCTCTGTGTCATGAAGTGTGTTCATAGATGTTTATATATATGGCTATTGATGTAACTGTATATATATATATATATATATATATATATATATATATGTGTGTGTGTGTGTGTGTGTGTGCAGATATCAATTGTATATATGCATATATGTATGTATATATATATATATATATATATATATATATATATATATATATATTTCGTATTAGTTTGTAACAGTAATACATCTGTAGACTGGAATGTGTTGGTTCACAGACTACAGTACATTACAATGTACTGTACATATGTACACAAAGTCACTGTCCCATTTGTGATCATTACAGTGAAATGCATATGGTATAAGGTGTAGTCTCAAGACCATGAAACATGTGTAAACCTTGGATGGCTTAGTGGCACGTCCCATGACTATAGTGTGCATGGTCCAGGGTTCAACACCTGCAATGCATTACAAATTTTTTTACTGCAGAATAAGGCTCATTTAAGTAGTTGTAAGCATGTTTAAAAGTGTTTGTGTGACATTATAGCAGTGGTTAAACACAGTTAAACAAACTTTGTAACGTATAACCTGTGCGCGCAAACACGTCCACATCTGCTAACAAGTTCAGATATATACATGTCAGTGACGTAACATCTCACTATGTACTGACATAACATTACATTCTCTGTTGACTGTACTCTCCTGCACACATGGGTTTATATGGGTGATTTGAATGTTTATTATACAGATGATTACTACCTATATATGCAAGCTGTGGTTAAGGTATACCTTTGCACATGATAAACATCCCTGCCTTTATCAGGATTGTAACCTGGAATGCACATATACTATGCGGATGCTGTAACCGCTACACTGTTGACATTAACATTGCTTCCGCCTATTTCCTATTTAGATGATTTCTATGTGTAAGCTAGGCTAAGCAAAGGGCGGGAGCCCCCATACTCACTGAGCTTCACGTACTCTTGAAATACCAACATATAACAAATGTACTGTGAGACAATACATTACATTCCTAACTACATTAGGCATAGCCCCTCACTGACACACTTCAAGGGAAACTTTGTTGTGTGAATGCATAACAGACTATACACCCCTGGGATCATGTGTCTCAGAACCATACAGCCAGGGGGTGGGGGAGCCTGTCCAGTTTGATAGCTGCAAGACCTGTTGGAGGAATTGAATGGTGTTGAATTGCCACATTAACATGCCCTCTTTAGATCACTAAGTGCCCCTATCACCCTCCATAACCCCAGTTTTCAACAGCTTCTAGCAACTTTGCCTGTAATTGCTTCATTGGCAATGCTTGACAGAGGCTCAGTTACTTCATTAATGGTGCCGGGAAGGCCAACACACTTTTGCTATGCTTCTAATTGCCCTTGGGCAGATAGGTAGTAGGCTATCTGTGAACGTCTAATGTGCAGGCCATCACAGCCATAATATGTGAATAAACAGACCTTCAGATCACAATATACAGTGAGAACTCACCATGTAGTCAGGAAACAGTTTAGTACAGCAAGAACATACAGAGCACTGATATTTAGTCACACCAAAAAGCCTATCTTGGAAGCTAGAAGACTTGTAAAAGTTTAAGGCTTTCTATTGCTTACCAGTAGGTTACCTACAGGGGAGATGAAAAACAAGCACAGATGGGGAACATGCATGCAATTATATCATACCGGCCTATGTGTCAGCCTTACGCTTTGGAATACTGGCCAAGGCTATTGGCACCCCCATGGTGCCTTATTTACGAGAGTCTCAAAGGTGAATACCAGCTCTGTAAACAGTACAATAACAGATTCAATGAGGATTATGCTACTCAACACCAGGGGTTGTGATCACAACATGCATGCACTCACAGCACTCCTCCGGATGGACAACATCAACATCTGTGCATTAACTGAAATCTGTCTTAAGGCTCCTGAGAGCACACCAGCACTATCAGACTACAACCCATACCACACATTTCAGCCACAGAACATGAACTGACAGACATGGAGGGGCTGTATCCATATTCATCAGGGATACCTACACCTCCAGGTTAGTGGGGCAGCATGATACCTCTATGATCACCCATGTGCAGCTAACATCAGCCACAACTGCAATGTGGAATGTGGTCTGCTACAGATCACCCTCCATGACCCAGGAACTCCACTCCACCTATCTGGTGACAGTGGAGAACACGACAGTCCTAACGCACACCCTGGCATTAGTCAATGTCAACTACCATACCATTAACAGGGAAACGTACTCCGGTACTCACTTCCAGGACCAGCTCTTCCTGGAATTTATCACCTCATATGCCCTGTATCAGGTGGTAACCTCCCTAATGTGGGGTGGAAACTACTAGATGCAGTCATCACCAACATGGTCAACAGATGCACCACAGCGGAGGATAACCGGTCACTGGTTAGATCTGACCATGAACTATTCACTGTTTCCACACACTAGCATCTCCCCCACCCATGGATACCACAGTGTATACCTTTCCTACAGCTAAATTTACACTACTAGTGACAGGGGTGGGGGGTTTCACAGCCCCCATGCTAAGGGGAAACACTGCTCAAGATACAGACAGATTTACAAATGCAGTCTATAAGCAACTACACGGATGTATGGATCATGCCATCACTGGTAAACGAAGACTCACTCCTCCTAGACAAGAACACCGGTCTGGTGGACCTCTGCAATAAACAGGCTATACTACAGAAGTAGGACAGTGTTCCAGACACACAGCAAATCCCAAGAAAGGCAGACATCTGTGACCAGTACTAGTATGATACGTAGGTCCCTCATGACATCATCCAAGGCTAACATCAGCAGGAGAATATGCAAGGATTCGAAAGATAACCACAAACCCTTCTTTGGCTATGTCAAGGATCTACGTGGTGATACACAGATTTGCATTGTGCCGGTGAAATATAGCACAAAATATGCTGACCCTACTGATATCACCAACATCCTTGCAGATACATTCGGTGCATACTTCACCCCCTAAAGAGCCCACAACACTACCCGAAAGGTACAGTATCCCAACCATCAGAGGCACACAGGTGGAAATGGCCCTGTCTAACAGAAGAACACAGCATCAATGGAGGCAGATGTTGTCCCAGACTGCATCTTGCAAACTGTACAAGGCAACCTGCCCCCCACCTAATTAAGCATTCCTCTCCACAGGCTACATGCCCATACAATGGTGCGTGGCAATGGTTATTCCACTCCATCAAGGTGAAATCACAACTGACCATGGTAACTACCACCCCATAAGCCTGACTAGCCTGGTCTGCAATGTTATGGTTCGCATCCTCATGGCACTCATTAACAATGACATCGGTAACCTTTGAACACGTGACCCAACCCAGTTCAGCTTGGTTGAGTGCAGTTCATGTCTACTGAACCTGTTTGACGTCTTACATACAGTCACCAAGACATTAGATGACGGGGGAGGTGGGTCACACATACTACCTGGACCTCACTAAGGCTTTTGACACAATGCCCCACTCAGGTATTATTGATAAACACACCAGCCTGTACATTCACCCATACATCACAGGTTGGGGTGACAACAGGCTTACACACAGAACCCACATGGCATGACTAGCGGTCTCCAGGTCCAACTCTTGAACAGTCACGACTGATGCCCCACAGGACTCTGTCCTGGGAGCCCTACTATTTGGTATATACATCTCAGATGTACAGGCAAACACAGATGGACTACGGCAGACCATGTTTGGCAATGACTGCAAACTGGGAGCCATGATTGATAGTCCAGCTGACACAGACATCCCTCAAGGGGCCTCACAGAGAACATTACAGGTTGCCAATGACACGGCCACCAGCCAAGTGCCACTAACTGCATGGTCATTCCATTGTGGAATTGGCACCCGCATATTAACACATGAGTGGCAGCCACTTTAATACAGACGAGGTAATGGGGTATTAGGGGACTAATTTAGATAGCGATCTCCCCTTTGATAATTATATCTCCACAGTAGTTAGGACATCCTTCTATGCAGGCCATCTGATTACTAAAGGATTCCCATCTAGACATACTGGGGTTACAGTGCCCCTTTACTTATCACTCATCAGTCCCATCATAGGGTATAATAACCCATGTGGGATGTACCTCAGAGGACATGTCCAACAGCTGGGGGGCCCACGAATGTACCTCACCAAGGGGAATACTGGCCTCCAACATATGGCCTATGCAGCCGGACTGAATAAACTCCTGCTTTACTCAGTGGCATCTCGTTTACCCAGAGATGATCTCCACTGACCAACACAGCCATGTCAAACTCAGGCTTGATGGATATGCTCCACCTATGGGAATCCATGTCACAATGAGCCACACACTGTAGTGAGCTGACCTTGCCACAACCATAACCGGAAGATGCTGGAGGGACAGCTTCCTGTCACAGACACTCCCCATACTTTGGAACAACATCCCTAACTACATTATACAGAGCCCCTCACTAACACTCTGCAAGAGAAATCTTGAAGGGTGGATGTGGAACAGTAGATGCACTCCAGGGATCCCGCCATTGGCTCTGCTCCACAGAGGGACAGTTAATGTATTAATGGGATGGCAAAAGCTGATACATTTTGGCTGCACTTATAAATGGCCTCTGGCAGTTGGCCAAGTACCTACCTATGAATCTATACATACAATATCTGCATATGCTGATAGCTTAATTTATTGTTCAGATGTTGACTTACCTTGTGCCAATGGCTGTTGTGTGTGCAGTAGTTGAGGGCTGCCTATGTTGGATGCACACAGTAGACTGCCTATACATGACAATTTACAGGTAGTCTTGTGTGTGTGCCATCCATTTTTACTGTGTGTGCAGGTGGAGAAAGGTGTCATTCCCAAGGTGCCTAGGCTGTCAGTTTGTGTGCTATACGTTCCCTCTTTGCTAAGGCATGGGCATACTGGGCATGCCTCCATATGCCTACTGGGGCTGGCTCAGGGTGGTCGTGGTCTGAGTACCTCTGTGCCTGTGGGGCCCTTGGCAATGGGGATGGGCTGTGAGGACCTTCACCATTTTGTTTATGCTGCAGCTGTTTCCGCAGGACCATATTGTGTAGCATGGCACACACTATGAAGATGTGGGCACATGTGCCTGGAGAGTACTGCAAGGCTCCACCAGATATGTCCAAGCAACGGAACTGTGATTTCAGCATCCCAAACACACGCTCTATGATGATTCTGGTTTGTGCGTGTGCCTCATTATGGCATTCCTGCATGGGTGTGTGTGCATTTCTGATGGGAATCATCATCCATGGTTTCAGTGTATAGCCAGTATCCCCCACCAGGTGGCCATTTGGGATGTCCCCCCTGGCAAATAACCGATACAGCTGTGAGGCATGCCAGATGTGAGAGTCGTGATAGCTTCCAGGGCTGCCAGCACACACATCCATGATAATGCCCTGGGCATTGCACACGACCTGGCAGTTGATGGAGGGGTATCCCTTGCGGTTTATGTAGTGCCTAGCCTGTTCACCGGGTCGTGACTTGATGTGTATGTGCATGCAGTCTATTTCACCCAGTACCTCCAGGTATTCTGCCACATGGTGAAAGAGACACATATTGCTGGTCAACTCCTCCTGCATTTGGGAGAAGTATATGTGTTTATTGGCATGTGGTAACATGGCATCCAGGAACTGGTGTAGTACCCTGGATGCTGATGCCTGCGAGATATACATGATATCCCCAGTTAGTCTTTGAAAGGTACCTGTAGTTAGTATTCTCAGGCTTACACATACCTTTGTATCCACTGGGATGGGTTCCCCTCTGTTTGTTCTGGCTCTGAGGCATGGTCGGCATGGCTCCACAAGTTGCTGTAGGGTGTCCCTGTCCACCCTGTAATGCTCTACTATCTCCAAATCATGTAGCCCCTGGTAAGTTACCCTGGATCTGAACACTCTCTTCCTCCTCTGGTGCCTGCAGTGGTCGTGTGCATCATCCTCCACACCACCTTTGGTCTCCAACACATGCTAGTGGATCAAAGCTATGGCAGCCCCTAACATGTACTTAATAAAAGTTCCCCGTCTGTATACACCACTGGTGCAGAGTGTATGGGAAATCACAAATGTGTGGGAGGTGCTTTCACACTTTATAGTATTGTGCTATGGATGCTGCTGATGTAAGTGGGTGTATGAGCTATTCCAGCTGCTGCGTGTCTTAATTATGGGTTTTGCAATGAGTACTGCAAGTGTGGGGCCTTTACTGTGGAAATCTACTTGCCTGCCTTGATTAATCTGTTGCCCTTTCATACACATTTAGACCTGGATCCCCTCCCATTATCAGGCATGCATCCACCTTCCGTCTTTCTTGTTTTGTACTTTCCCTACCCAGTCATGGGGAAATGTGCATTGTAGCTGATATACTGCATATTGCCTTTGTTCTGTTTTGACACTTTGCTGTTTTCTGTGCAGTACAGCCCCTCCCCTTCCCTGTTCTGCAGGTAGCTGCTTGCAGCCTTCTTAGCTGTTGTCAATGGCCCACTGTAGGCTCCTAGGTGTTAATTAGTCATTTGTACTCCAATTTCACTGCTGCAGCATTTCCTTATTTCTTTCCTATATCCTTCCTGTTTCAGCTGCAGTGCGCGCCACGGATATCCGTTTACCAGGTTTACGCTTGTTTTCATCTCTGTTCACATGCATACTTGGTTACCCTGTGTACTCTCAGCTAAGCATAACTATGGGCAATTCGACACACCCCTATCCTGCAGCTTTACCTAGCTAGGGCAGACCGGTTTAGCAATGCTCCAATGTGCTTACAGCAATGGCGACACACCCCTCTCTTGATGTCATCTTTATCTCAAGGGCTCACCTTGGTGTTATAATGATACACTGTGAGGTGCATCCTTACACCAGTGGGGAATCTGCGATTCACTATTACTCCTCTCATTTGCATGGCATTGCCTACTAATTCCTAGCTACTGCGCATAACACTGTCACTGCCCCTTAGCAACCCCTGTGCCATGAGTATGGTGTAGCATGCCTGCCATTGACTTGTTTGTGTCTTTCGGCTTTTCCCAGTTAGGGGTCGCCACAGCGGAACTCTGGTCCGCTAATGATTGGCAGTTGATTTTTACATACCGGCTTGCCAGGCCTGACGCACAACCTTCAACAAAAGTGCGCCCATTCATGCATGTCTCCACGCAGAAGACGCTCTAGCTGAGAATTGAACCAGACAGCGTCTTACTGTGAGGCGACAATGCTACCGCAGTACCACCACCGTGGGTATGCCTGCCATTGACTATTATGGGGAAATTGTGATATGTGTTTCATTGCAGTTTTATTCTATATTTTTATATATTGCCTGCGATCGCCTTTGCGCACCGCTGCCCTGCGCTTCCACGTCGCGATAGTGTGACTATATATATTAAATGTTAATTTTATATTTTGTACATTTTTTTTATGCCAATGGCTATACATTTAGCCATTGGCATATATTAACAATATAATACATGTGTTTGGTCAGCTGTCACAGCTCCGATTTTATGTTTGCAAAAATGTAAACTGTTTTTTATGGTTTACATTTCTGCACGCTTACACTATGCCTGCACCACTTCCTGAATCGCTACATACCTGCTACGCATGGGGTAGTTAGCATACAAGGCTCAGGAGTTGTGCGGGCATAGCGTACGCAGGTAGTGCACGTGGGAACAGCTCGTACCTGAATCGCTCGGCGGCCATCTTTGATGTTAGAACGCTGACACTATGCCTGCACCTGGCGCAAGTTTCATGAATCCCGGGGATAGCCTCTAAGTATTGAAAAGGTAAATAGCATTGAAAAACTATTGAGCATTTTGAAGAATAGTGTAAAACACTGGTATGTTATTGGATAACTGCCATAGTAAATCAAGGAAGGGCAAATCACATTATTATGTTCAACGACATTAAGAAAGCTTAAGTAGCAGATTTAAAGGATAACATGGTAGAGAACATTGTATAACAGTTGCATGTGCCAAGGAGCAGCATAAGGTTTTCCCGTATAAATGCACAATGACATAACAAATTCTCTGTTTCAGATCAACTAATCTGATCTAATATCCTATGCTACTGATGAAGTGGAACTCATTAACCTCTGATGACAAAGCAGCACTGTATATTCTGGGTCCAGTATGCTGCTTGGTTTTACAGTCACTAAAACTAAGGGTTTATAAACTGGAATTAATTGGGACGGGGGGGGGGGAGCTAAAAATGCTATGTTAGGAATGTCTTTGTTTCACTTCAGCTATTGCTTTGCCAGTGTGCATACCTTCAAAAAGCAGCACAAACACATATTTAGCACAGCTTAGTCCTTTTCATTTTGTCTTGGCATTCTCAATGCAGCACTGTCCTTGCTCTACTTCTAAAATATGTAGCTTTTTAAATGTCTGCCAGGTACTTATGTATATAATGGCTAGTGGGCTAGTAATATTTTTAATGGGCTACCTAGCCTTATAAAAAGGCTAGGTCACCAAAACGCATCTTCAGCTTATTTTTTCTTATGAATATCCAATAACATTACTTTTTGAAGCATCAGACATGGAGTACAATATGACTATTTTTTATTGAGAATGTGTTGCTTCTCACTCTTGCAGTAAAGTACTGAGATAATTAGTAGGTATCTCTCCTATAAATAAGAATTATTAGCCACTTTTTGCAAACACAAAGTTATTAATTAAAATGGATTTTATTTTGCTTTTTATACCATTATTAGACCCCCTTAACCAGCTGCATTTAATATGTATTTGCTGCAGCTCCTTGTAATGAAATTACTCCCTTCACAGAGAGTTTATTTATGAATGTTCCTTACACATCTCCATTCTTCTTTATGTACTTAGATGTACAGGAACGTGGTAGACCTGTCTTTTAAAGTATTCCATTCTCTGCTTATGATGCTGGAAGTAGAATATCTTTGTGTCTCAAGCTAAATAATCTGAAAAAGGGTCCTCGGAGTCTGCTAGCTTTTAGGTTGAGTGTTCTATGTGTTTTTCACATTTTAACTTGGAGCTTACCTGGATTTTAATTTCTAGGTACACTTGCTTTGCATTTTTTTATCTGTATTAACCTGCATATTAGTATTTATTAACCAATTGCATAAAAGATCCAAGTCAGCATGTAGGCATGTTCTATACTCTATATTTTTTCAGTGATCCACTTTCAAAATCATGGATGCCTTATCTTCCAGTATTTATTTGTCAAAGTAGCTTCCACTATAAGTGGAAAAACTAAATGCACAGAGGATCGGAATCCCCAAATTGCATTTACTGAAAAAAAAAACAATTTTTAAAGCTTTTTTAAGGAGTGCAAGCCCCCTAGGCCCCCAAACTTTTATATATATATATATATATATATATATATATATATATATATATACACATACATATATCTATATATATATACACATATATATATATATACACACATATATATATATATATATATATATATATATATATACATATATATATATATATATATATATATATATATGTGTGTGTGTGTGTGTGTGTATACCAACTCCATGATTGCACCAACTCAAAGAAGGGGGAAATTCCCCCAGGAAAGGTCATCAGTGCTGTCACAACTTGCCAACAGTGATTTCCTGTGGAGGACCTCTGATTGCTGGTGAGTTGAATCTTGGCCAACTGAGTCTGAGAGTTGGATCTTCATCCACCCTACAAAGTAATGTCTGTTCTGTAGGTATAGCACAAAATGGTTCTCAGCACAAATCTATGCAGTACTCCATATGTAATTCTCTGGTCTGTAATAAATTTAGCTTCATATATTATAAAGACAGCCCTTTGCCAATAGTGCACTACCTACCTTCATGTACCTATCACATTTTGTCTATTGGTTTAGCATTGTTCACCGTATCATATACCATAGGCATATTGAAATAAATTACTTCTACAGATTTTGTCAATGGCCTTGCTAATATGATAATTTGTTTCAGTGGATTTTTTTTTAAATAGAAATCTAGTTGGTAAATATCCAATATTCCTAAATAGCACTTCTTTTTTAAACAGTGACTCTAATAAATATATTGCCATGTTTATGTTACTGGGTAGTCATACAGTTTAATTTGTTTTCAAATCTTTCCTGTCTCATTTCACCTTTTACATTATGATTATATGTTTTCTTTCAATATTTTTAGAAACAGCTCTACTGCTTCAAGCATAATTAACGTTGAGCTTCAGACATCTTGTAATTTCATGCAAGAGTTGTACAGCAGTTTTTGTTTTGCTGGCCAGACCCCCTGCTTTTTACCAGTAGGTTACTAATATGTTTCTTTTTTAACATGTAATGCATTCTTTTGGAACACAGTTATTCAGAATGTTTAATTTTTATATTACCTTGACTGTCAAAAAATTGTGAAAAAAACAATAATCACTTTTATATCAAATCAATGGATTATACTGTTAAACTCTTGGGAAGTTATAATTGTAAGTCTAAATTTGTAGTTTATGTAGTTTTATGCAGTTTATGTCAGGCATTTTATGCAGGTAGAACTGTACGGAATTTTTATTATAGAATTTATGAGCATCTGAAAGCAGTTGAGAAACTTGATTTAACTAATGCTTTGGCAAGACATGTAGTAGCATGTAATTTAAATGCCAAAGCAGAATTTAAATTTTCTATAAGAGAGCAAGTTTCCAATTATGATGAAAGATGGGATGCAGAAGGTGACTTAAACTGGAAAGAATACTGCTGGCAAGTAAGGTTGAATACGGGTGCAGATCCAGGTATGAATGCTAGAGAAAATTTTAAAGTAGTTCTAAATAAGAAAGGGTTAAAAATTGTTGTGTTATGTGATGCAATTGATGTTGAAGTGTTTTTTCATTATGCAAACAGGTCTGAAGAAGTTCCTTGTGAATGAAAGCACTTACCGGTTGTGTTTATATTAAAGTTTTGATATTATTGTTTTGAGCCATTTTATTTTTAAGGTAAACATATGTTAGGACATTTCCAGTCCTACAGACATGCCAACAGAAGCCTAGGTTTTTTGGCATATGGTTCTACACCAGTAAAGGGGTGAAATGAGTCCTGTGAAGGATGCATTGAATATGAGTTTCACTACTTCATAACTATTGATTACATTTGTGGCTTGCTGGATTCTCTTACATGGTTTCTACAATTGATCCCCATGGAGGTCCTCATTCCATCTGGGATTATCCACCCACTGATTGCACAGAAGAATCTTTTAGTTTGGTTGCATTTTCCACTCAGATGTTTGCATACTTTCTATGGGTGCAACAACTTCTTCATATCTATTACAACTCCTGCATATTCAAGTCTGCCCAATGGCACATCCGGGAACTTTATTTGTTTTTTTTTTTTTTTATGTTTATTGCTTGATTTGCTTACATACTCACTTACTAACTTGCATTATTTATTTATGTATGTATGTATGTATGTATGTATGTATGTAAGTACTTATGTTTCCATGCACAACAATTACAGTAAAATAGGAGGAATAGAAGCAACATACATCACACATTTGAATAAACAGTGCTGTTTACAATCACAGCAAAATAGGTGTAATAAAACACAAGTTACAGTATCATAAATACCAATGATCAGTGCTATGTACAGTATTTACAAGAATGTGGAACATGAATTTCTCTGGTAGCTTATAGGTAGAACTTTCCTGGCAGTATTGTCCCCATCTCAGCAAGTGGGTTATAGCTTTATCAGCTGGAGCCATAATTCTGCATTCCTCACATATAGTCCCAAACAAACAATCTTCTCATTCATATGGGCTCAAGTAACTGTATGAATGCTATGAACCCCCATTTTTTACAAATTTACAAAATACCACAAAAGACAGAATAGCTGAGATAATGTAAGTTAGCTCTGCAAAATGCAATGCAAAATTAATAAATCAATACTTTATTGTGGACAACTTTGTAGTTTATATAGCACATTTGAAAAAAAAAAACATTTACAGCTGATTTAGCATGTTTAAATAAAAAGACAGCAATTTAAATCTTCTTAAATTTTAAATTAATTTCTATCCATCCCATTATTCTAGTTTTCCTTACTTTTACAATAATTCTTTCTGTCTCTCTCAAATCTCTCTAACACTAACTGCTGCGACACAAAAAGTGACTACCCAAGAAGAGCACCAAGAAGCTAATAAACACTAAGTGGGATCTTTAAGAACGTCCAAAGTGCTTCTGATGATTTAATGGCTTCCCACTGCTCTTCTGCAATGCCTGCTGAGGACTGTTGGGTATTAGACTAGTACTTAAGATCCTTGAAGGGGTAGTTGAAATTGTCAAGCCTTTCTAATGTCAGGAAGGTGCTTAACAAGCTTGTCTTTTGAGTTTGGAAAGTAATTACAGCACTAGATGCACAACATAATATTAAAAGCATGTTATTTCTAAATTTACTAACTGGTTGATACTGACTTATATATATATTGGCCAGATATAAAATATTAAGCTGCGTACGTTCCTGGTGCATATTAACCTTTCATCATCTTGATCATAAATGTTTGAGGAGAACCTGATTTAGTAAATCTTGTTAATATTTAATATTGTTAATAATACTTTTGTCTGTTGTTTTGCTGTGTTGCATACCCTGATAGACACCACATTTGATTGCTGTGAAATATTGTTAGATGTTTTTTAGCTAGGATTCTGAAATTGCATAAATATGTGTCCATTAATTAATGTAGATTAAGTTTACATTTGATGATGCTTACTTTAAATTGTGGACTTCAATACCTTTATTAGTTGGGTATGATATTTGATAAGAACTATGATTTAGATCAATTTCACTCCATATTATAAAGATAAAGGGGACTCATTTTGTGTAACACTGATATAAACATTCCTTGACTTGTAGACAAACCCAATGGATTAACAACATAATGCTATCATGACAGTTATGAGGCAAGAAGGAATACCTTTAAATCCTAAGTAATTCCATACTTTTTCAAAACTATGTCAACAATGTTTTGCTTTGTTCTTTTTCACCCATTTTTATGATCTTCCCTAAATGCTTCCTTTCTGTAGTATTTTGTTAATATATTGTTAGCATTCAGTGACACACTGCCTGTTTTGCTTATCCTTGACTTTCACTGGTAACTCCTGAGTATCAGTCAAGAATATACATGCAAAAGGCAACTGATCCCTTCATAAGGTTTAGTTAAATATTACAGATCCTACATTCAACACCTTGCAACTTGTTCTTTCTGTATGGGAAATTCAGTAATTTATCTCTACATCTGTAAACTGATTTACCTTCATTCATTCATTCATTCATTCATTCATTCTGTCATACAATACTGAACAAATTAACTCTTCTGCAAACTTTCATATTACTGCTGGCTAGATATGACATCTAAAGCAGTAACTGAAAAACAAAAGATAAGTACAAGGGGGTCCAAAATGAACACTGTTGCTGGGATACAAGGTCCCTTGCAGAACTGTATCCAAGGACAATGTGTAAGCCATGGCTACAAGAAAGGCATCGATTTCTAGCTGTCCATTTACACAGTGGCAGTAACATGATTAAAGTAATACATGTATCTGTGCACTGCAGTAATATATGCATCTGTGCACTGCAGTAATATATGCATCTGTGCACTGCAACAATACATGGATCTGTGTTTACTGTGCACTGCAGCAATACATGCATCTGTGCACTGTAGTAATACATGGATCTGTGCTTACTGTGCACTGCAGTAATACATGTATCTGTGCACTGCAAAATTATGAATGCAAGTTCAGCTTTTGTTTGCAGATGACTGTCAAATAATTTAAAATGTGTCATATAAGTAGTTCTATTTAACTGCCAGTGCAAAGGTCAAAATGTTGTTTGACGCTTTCCACATGCACATGCAAAATATGCACATATACAAATATATAAAAAAGACTGGATTGACCTCAGTTCAATACTTTTTAATGTAGATGTGCGGTACTTGTAGAATACAGACCTTAACAAAAATATAAAAATCTATTTTACATTATTTCTCATGTCTGAATTAGTACGTTATTCAGTGGTCTCATATTCTGCTTTAGTAATGTTTGCAGTGAGCACAAATGTATCTCATGTGGTAGATTTTGTGTAGTAAGACTTGATTAATTACCTCTAATATACATATGCACTAATACTCAGTCCTTACGTGCATTCTTTAATGTCACATTACAGACATCTTTGTTTTAGGGGTTCAGTACTGATGGTCGAGTTACAGATGCTCAAAAGCCACTGACTCAAAGCCAGGAAAATGAGTCCTTTGCAGTTCATATGAGCTGCTATTCATGTTTAAACTCAAATGGGTTGAGGCACGCAGCTACAAGGAGGGAGCAGGAGAGAGATTTTAGGCATAGGGAATGGGAGGGCAATTTTAGGCTTATGTAATGAGAAAGGAAGGGAGTGAGAAGAGATCTTTAGGGTTAGGGAATGGAAAGCAAGCTTTAGGTTTAGGAAGGCAGACGGGACTTTTAGGATTAGGGAGTGATCAGGAAATTTACTGATGGGGAGCAGAGATTTAGGGTAAGGGAGTGTGGAGTCAAGTTGGGAACTGGTTGGGAGTTTTAGGGACAGAGCTTAGATTTTGGTAGGGATATGTAGTTTTATAGGGATGGGTGTGGGAAGGGCTATATAGAAATTTGAGATTAGGCTAGTGGGAGTTCAAGCACTTGCTTTTTCAAACAAGTGGCAGTCAGCAGGTGTGTCATGAGCTACTAGCATGCAAACACCTGTAGCAGACCCTTGCTTTAGCAGAAGTTACATACTTTACTTTGGGCCACATGAAGCATCATGGTTATTAATTAATAGGCTTTTAAATGCCCTCATTTCTAAAGGGGATTATGATTGGATCTCCAGCCATAACCCATTTATTATGTGTTCATACACAAAGGCCAAGAAATTCATCTTGAGAGTAAAGTTTGAGAGATGAATTTTGACATCCATGTTGAGAACACATAGTAAGAATTATGTTCGAAGACCCAAATAATTGTTTGCAGTGGATGGAGCTTTATCTCTTACATGAAGTACCAGTTACAGAAAAAAAAAAAGCGAGAGAGAGTTTGTGTAGAACTGTAAAATGTTTCACTGGCTTTGAAAGCCAGTAAAGCACTGAATCAGCAAACAGGAAGCAGCATACATATCAACTTCTTTGCTTAAGAATTGCAAACAGGTACAAAAATTATGGGGAAATAAAGGATCAGGAATAGTTTTTTTAAATTTTGTTCTGATTACTTAAAAAGTTACTAGGCCAACAGGATTTTTGTCCACACACATTTTCTGGACAATAAGAAGCGTGAAACTCTAATAAGTGGCATTATTTACTGTCTATAATCCTTTGTGATTTACCAGAAAATTAAAGATTTTATGAGGAGCAGGACAGAATATAAGTAAAAATCAGACAGATTCTGTAAAATCACAGTTGAGAGATACAGATGAAATTGAGTAAACTGATTACAAGTGTTACAGATAAGGCATGTCTGCAAAATAATTTGACTAAATTGACCATTTGGGCACAGGAGAATACTATGTTGATAAATACATCAAAAACTAAGCATATGAGATTTGGGAGACATAAACTGAAAGGTGAATATTTAATATAGCACACAGTGATTGAAACTGTAGACTCATTTAAGGACCTGGGTATATGGGTAGATTCAGCTATGAGTTTTTCTAAGCATGTCAACCAATTGGCTAATGATAGTTATAGAACTATAGGTTGTATAAAAAGATTTATAAAGTCTAGGAAATCAAACATAATGAAGTCATTGTTTGTTAGTTACATTAGACCCAAACTTGAGTATGGAATAACAATATGGAAACTCTACAGGAAAACAAGCATGAATAAACTGGAAAGAGTACAGCGGAAATATACCAAGGGCATCCATGGATGTGAAAATCTAAGTTATTATGAAAGACTAAATATCTGAACTTGTACAGTGTCTTTTACAGATATCTAAGATGAGATCTTATTCAGGTATATAAAGCATTTAGGGACAACTACCTCTGGGAATGTTTGGGGTTATCAAAAAGTACTAGAGAATCATCAGATAGCCTATGTAGGAGATTCTGTAGGAATGAGAAGTGAACTAATTGGTTCTCTGACAGAGTAGCTGATGCATGGAACAGACTACCAAATTACATTAAAGCAAGTACTAGTTTAGATATTTTTAAGAACAGCCTGGACACTTACTATGGGAACAAGTGTTTTGGTATATTGGCAAGCTAGAAGGGCATTAATGCCCATGCTTGAAATATTTGGATGTATGTATGTATGTAAAAAAAAAATGAAATGCCCCTCTAGCAGAAGGTAAAACAGCTTTTAAATTTAAAATGTTTTGTTTAGTGTGGCAGAGTGAAGTTCTAGCATCTTTTAAAGGCTGTTTTGCCCTTGTCACTGTTCTTTGTTGGGTGGCACCACCCCTAGTGTGAGACCCATTCTTAACAGTGATTAGTGGTGTCTAACAAACATTTGTTAAGCATCTATAATTGCTGTTACAATTGGGTCTCATGCTAGAGTAGTGCTTAAGAAATGTAACTTTTCCTTTTGTCAAAGTGTAATCATGGTTCACCATGCAACTCATATTCTGTAATGCAGAATGAATATAGATTTTCACTTGTTATATTTGATAATGACCTTTCTTGAGCTAGAAGTTTTTCTTGTACTTCAAGCCATTTATATTTAGTCTGAGTCTGTGACTAAACAAACAACCATAAATAATACAGTTTTGCATCTAACTTGAATTAATCTGTAAGGCTTTATTAAAGAAATGGACAGCTCTTAATTATGAAATGGACACGAAATGGCTGACAATATCCTGTTCATAATCTAATGGGCTATTATAGCCTCGGCCAATGGATGAAGCTGCAGTACATTTTCCATGAGTTCTATATAATCAAGCTGCACTAAGTACTGCTGAAGATAATTTATTGACACCTCGTTCTTTCTCCCTAAAATATTCAAGTCTAGGCAAGGTTTGTTTTCTGGAAAGAATAGCAATGTTAAATGCTAGACATCAATGTACTTTGTTAGTTACCAATGAGAAGCTGGTTTAATTTACAGCATTTGATGACAACAGGGCTCCTTCTTCAATAAATGCAGTTGTATCGTAAATACATCCTAGAGAATTATGTATTACTTTAATAAATAAATGGAAGCAAGTCAAAAACCCATTTGAGATAATCTTTTGCATACCACTGTAGTGGATGCTGAACAAATATTAAGAGCTAATAATGACAATCTTTATTATGTATATAGTGATTCTTTTCTTTCTGGTCCAAGCTGCCCAGTGTGCTGCCATTACTACCCAGGGGTGATTCTCAACCCCTGCTATATCTCTAAAGTATAACCTAAAGTTACCATGATGTCCCCACTCAGGTGGATATGATTCCTAACAAGCTGAGATTCTCATATTGGAAGACACCTCAGGACTAACAAATTCAGGCAAAGGTTGTGGTAGCTGTTGAGAGTCAACACCTTGAGGTCACTGTTATAACAGCTGTTGGTCATAATTTTCAGTGCTTATCTTTTTACTAGTTGTGGGGGTCATAAGCTGTTTTATTCTGTCCTTAGCTCTTAAAACAGCTGTTGTATCCTTGTACCTGTGATATTTTGAGTTAACTGTTATAACAACCATTGGAGCCTTTTGTTGGTTTTAAGTGTGCTCAGCCCTTAAAACTGCTGTTGGGTCTTTTTAACAGTTTAGGTCTAGCTGCTGGATCCTGCACCTTGTTGTTCTAAGCAGATGGTGGTTGTTATCTTATTGCTTGTCAGAAGTATGCAGTAGAATAAAAGTTCTTACACTTTTAGTCTCAGTTAAAATAGCTTTATTTGAAAGATGAGAACTTTCTTTGTCTTATTTCATAAGATCTGAGAAGAAATTGCCATTGTTGCTTAATTTATAGATACATTATCTCAGTGAGATGACTGGGGA
Organism: Protopterus annectens; assembly: GCF_019279795.1. NCBI lineage: Eukaryota > Metazoa > Chordata > Ceratodontiformes > Protopteridae > Protopterus > Protopterus annectens. The sequence goes on from NC_056731.1 coordinate 22,288,446, forward strand.
AACAGAGCAAAACTGTCAGAAAGGCCAGTGGGTATGGTACTTATATCTGGAGGATATCACCTTTGGTATGCATTCTTGTCAAAATTATATATATATATATATATATATATATATATATATATATATATATATATGTATATGGATTCACTTCATAACCTTGAATTACTGAAATGTTGAATTTCAGTATCTCGAGACTATAAAACCAAATCCACAAAACACCGACACAAAAAAACCACGAAAGTCAAAACACCGAAAAAAACGCACACACAATACTACACATACACCACAACACCCACATCACAACAAAAACAAACAAAACTACATACATACATGCACCCCCCACACCCCCCCCACTTATATATACTAACTCCGAGATCGCACAAACACAAAACAGAAGCCGACTCACACACGCACATTCTCCGACCCCTCACACACACATCAAACACATCAGCACACTCACACACACTCTAACTCCCACTCACAACCCTTAGAAAACACTTACCTGACATAACACCTACATCCACACACGGCACCGTGCACCATCAAAACACAATCCCGGACATTACGCAGCGTAAGGTCATAACCGCGAATTCGACATATATTCAAATTCGCGATTATGGGCTTTCGCTATTTTTAACATTCGACTTTATAGCTTCGAGATACTGAAATTCAACATTTCAGTAATTCGAGGTTATAAAGTGTTTCTATATATATATATGTATATATATATATATATATATATATATATATATATATATATATATGGATTCCTATTACAAGAACGAAAGTTCACAACTTCGAACTTGTAATAGGAAGCCTCACTTACGCGAAGTTCACTTTCATGAAAGTGAACTTCCGTGAAAGTGCACTTCACCGAAAGTAACGCAACTCAGTGGAGGACATCAAAAAACAAGTTATGTCCTCCACTATGGTGTGATACTCACGGACCTTAGGGTTAGGACATGGGTTAGGTTAAGTGGATAGTTAGTAAGGCTATCCCCTTACTCTAACCCATGCCCTAACCCTAAGGTCCGTGACTATCGCACCATAGTGGAGGACATTGCTATGTCCTTCACTGTGCTGCAATTGTCACAGACCTTAGGGTTAAGGCACGGGTCATGGTAAGGGGATAGCCCTATGGGCTATCCCCTTACCATGACCCGTGCCCTAACCCTAAGGTCCGTGAGTACTGCACAGAAGTTCAGTACAATGCCTGTTCGTTGTACTGAACTTCGCTTAAATGCTCTTTTGATTAAGTGCACTTTCACTGCAGTGTGCATTCCATACACTATTTCAAAGTTGTGAACCTTCGATCTAGTGTATGGAATCCATATATATATATATATATATATATATATATATATATATATATATATACATACTTTTTTTTTTTTTTTTTTTTTTCTAACATTCCATGGAGAACAGGAGAAGATCTATGTAGCCCTGTTCTCCATGCACCCATTTGAGTACCACCCCTATGGACACTTGCAATTGACCTACTAAAGTTTTCCATCCACAATCCTAGCCTTTACAATATTCTGAATATATGACAAATGTTATGATACAAGGGACGCCCCATTCCAGAATGTGACTCGGGGAGACCCAGAACATCCTCACCTTATGCATCTTGCATGGTTTATAAAGACCAAGAATAAAATTATTCTCTATGGACTACTGCAGACCTGCAGTCTTTGGGAATAACCAACCTGCGCTCTTAATAATTCTTCATTGACTTCCTGTCCTGAGACATGGCAAGGACTCCATCTAATGGACATTCAAGGCAAATGATAACTTTGATGCCAAACAACCTCTGGGTCAGCAAGTACTACCACATGATTTGCTGGGAGTGAGACTGACATCTCTTCAATTGTACTTCAGGATGCTTCAACTTTCTCCAAGCCTTTAAACATATTCTTGGGTTCTAAGTACAAACTGTACACTCCACGAGGCAACTACAAAGGGCACTGTATGCTCTCTCAGTTTGACTTAATAATGGCATGTATCAAAGGGGCAATTATCTCATCCCCAGCATGGTGTGGACAGCAGTGCACTGCACATAACTGATGATGCACCTTGGAGCTGCTCAGGAAGGTGTCATTACAGGGACATACTAACTGGAATGCAAGTCATGCAGGTTTGACTTTGTCATTATCAGGAACAGAACACAATCTGTGCTATCAATCTCAGGATGTAAGTGTGCCTATGGCTGTTCACTGAGCAGTGAGAAGTACTATGGAAGAAATACCTTAAAATCACTACTGTTTGATCTGCTGCTGGTACTCCCTTATGGTGTGTGCCAGCTGCAGTCTGACTGTCATTCCTGCAGCGACATCAACATCTAGGTGTCTCATCTTCTGTATTACTTGAGAAGGAGCAGTCTTTGTTTCCGAAGTGTTTTTTTTCCTTCCAGACCACTGCATAAGATATGGGTCCTTTAAATAAATAGTACCAGCCATTGTAATATAAACATTATAGAACAGCAGCTAGAAGAAACAGAACTGATTAGCAGAAATAGCAATATTAATATCTCACTATAAAACGTGAAAACCCAGAAAAAAATGGATGCTTGTCACATTTTTATCTAATTTTAACATTTTGACTAAATTAACTCACTTAAAAAAAATCTGTCATCTGTAAGTGACCACTAACTAATCTTTACCAAATTGACTAACAAGAAAACAAAAGCAGCCCCATACCACAGTTACTATAAGGCATGCATCAAATGATTGTTTCTGTATTTCCTGATCTGGCTACCAGTGATGGGAACATGGTGTTCAATCCTAACACTTTTGAGCAAGCCTTGAAATTATCTCCCAACGTTTACTTTAACATTATACAGCAAACATATGTCCACCCATGTGCACAGAGAAGGCGCACAAAAATGGATCTGACCAGGATTACAGCAACATGTGAAACCTTGTGGTAAGTCATGGTCACATTGAAAAAACATTGTCATAACAGATCTCTTCACTCAGTTAATTGTCAAGAAACTGTACTAAAATATAACCAGTTAAATCTAAGAAAAGGGAAGTAGCATAGTAGGAAAAAGAAATAAAGACAGTAACTATCATGCTGCATCACCCAGACAACGTGTACAATGTCTTACTCAGCAGACATACAATTAATTGCATGCAGCTTCCATGCATCCCATATCATAAGCAAAATAAGAATAACCAAGTACACCCTGAATGCATTAAGCACAGACAACAGAAATGCTGCACGGAAACCCATTTTTTCCTTTTGTTGGATAAATCACTTGCTTCCTTATAACAGTTTTAAAAAGCTAGACAATGGAATCGTTTATCCAGAGAACCTCAACAATACAAACAAAATACCTACTGCAGTCTTTATCTTTATACAAGTTGCACACATCTTCAGTCCCGCTCCCAGACCTGCCTTATTCTTCTCATTGTGTAATGAGGCCCTAGTGATAACCTTACCAAAACAGTAAAATAGCAATCATTCCACACCATTGCAGACAAAGCATATTTTACCTACCATAGCCAAGTTGCTTGGAAATAAATCGTATAACGACAGTTAACTTGAATGTCTCAACAAAGATAAAACACTTAATAAAATAGTTCAGCTTTTTGTAAGATGGCATTGCACAATTGCAGTGCAGATGCTCATCGATAAAATATACAAAAAGGTTGCAACTTCTGAATAATCTGCATTTTTCCTTATTCGCCAGTATGCACACCTTCTTTGAACCGTGTAGTTATTCAAAGTAGCAAATAACATCCTTTCACGGTTTACCTACTATCAGAACAAATAAACTGCATTGTCCACATTCCTTGAAATTACTATGCTATGGTTCAGTCCTATTCTTCTACATTTTCTACATTTCTAATTTCTGTAGCTAACTTTAAGGTAACTTTTACCTTGCTACTTTACTCAGAAGATAATCTAGCAGCTATCTTTCAATATAGCTAAACTCAATACAGAATTAAAACTGACCTTAAGGATGCTTTTTCCTGGCTTCAACATAGACAACTCATCAAAAATATTACAAAGGCCTTATCTATGTTGTGGACTGCCCGCAAGATCCTTAATAAAGTCCCTAATGGGTGGAATGCCACATACGTCAATGGATCCAAATTGCAAAGAGTTACACCACTCTACTCTTTATGACTTCCTACACTTCCTCATTTTTACCCATTGCTGTCAACATTCCCTAACTTGTTCAACATATTCATAAATGACTGAATGTCAGCAGCTAAGCAGTCCACTTAAATATGCTGCATGTTCTGCCACTGCCCTATCTGTCCCTGATGTTATTCAAAACCATATTTGGAAGGCAAACTTAAACTTCACCTCATCAAACAACACCAATATAAAATATGTGACCTATACAAAACTGCTTAGTGCATATTTAAGGGAAAATTTAAATGTGACCATCATATCAGCCAAGTCATCAAAAAACTTCAAAAAATAGGCTTCCTATATAGAGCCAAGTGCTGCCTCAAAAAGATGCATGTAAAATATAGCTTCTTACTCACTACTTTATTTCTCTTCCATCTACACACATCTAAAAAACAGTGAACGAGCTAAAGCCTGAACAATGCTATAAGGGAAAAGCTACATTTCCTGCAAACCTCCCTAACAGGTCTCCCCATTGCTTAGCCATTAACTAACACAACTGCATGGAATTCCTCAACCATCTTAAATATTCATAACTAAATGTAACCAATACGATCATTTACCAAGCAGAAAAATGCTCACTATTTGATATCCCGCTACGGTTGGATCCACCCTCTACAATAATAATCTCCAAGGAAAATTGTTAACCAAGAAACTAAACTGACATTTAAAAATTAAGAACAACAATAAAAAAAAAATCTCCTTTTAGAAGCAGTATATACTGTTAGTGTATTTATACTTTTCAACATTTTTCATTCCCATATTACACAAATCATCAATATTCAGCAATTTCTATTAAAGCAAAAAACTTCACTGTTGAAATTCCTGCATGTGCCATTGATCCTCTGCACCAGGTTAATGTAATTATCTCTTACTATGACTTTGTTCCTACCTCATTCTGATGGGAGCTGCATCATTCTGAAACATGTATCACTCCTTTTTGGCACATAGTCCTCTGTTAAGCTAGTGGTAGAGATCTGTTTAGTTTATATAACTATTGTTTTCCAGAATAAAGCATTATATAAAAGATGTATTTGCATATGATATATTATATATAATGGAATGAGGGTTTACCTCCACAATTTCGAAAATGTTTTTGTGCGAGTAATGACTTACTCGAAAAACATAGTTGAAATTTATGTTAGTGAACTATCACTGGAACGAATCAAAAATGTCAACAATTCGATTTTTTCAAACTTACCTTGACATCCAGTGCCATTAAACACGTTTTGCAGGGGGGCAAGCCACGCTGCACCCCCCACACCTCCGCTAATTATATATGCTAACTCCGAGGATGCATTACAGTGAAGGAAGGAGTGCATGTCCCAGTCCCCATTGTAGTGCAATCTCCAGTCAGAATGCCGAACTCACAAAAGTGTGAATGCACACTGGCATTCACTGTTTTGTGTCTTTGGCATCTATTGATTCACTAATATGAACCATTGAAAACAACCTTTCACACATCTGCAGTTGCAGATGTGCACCTCTGCAATGTAAAGGTAAACCATGGAATGAGAACATTTTGATGTTTTTTCTAAGCATCAATATATGACACAACAAAAAAAATCCATTATTCCTCTGCTTCTCCTTTTGGACTAGCTGACTATCAGATTGGCATGCTCTCTTCACATTTTGAATAAACATGAGAAATGGCAGTCTTTTCACCAAAGCTAGTTTAAGGGATGTGTTGCAGCATCTGCCTTCTGCTATAAATAGCCTTATATATCATATTGTTATATACATCTATGAAAAGGCTGAATCCTCCTTTCATAACTTTGACTGCAACAGTAGCATGAGAAAAAAATGACCTATTTCTACTTTTTCAAAAGGATGCTAAATTTAATTTGTTAAATTTGCAGGTTTTCTTTTATTTTTCACACAAAATAAATAAAAATAAAAAAGCATGCATGGATGTGTATGAGAAAATTAAACTAAGAGCTGGTCAAAGTGATGCTCAAGGGCATTCTCTTAATTGGGATAAATGCATCCTCATAATTCATCTTGGGTTGGTCTTGAGTTCATACCTTTTTTTCTCCTGGGAAAAAATTCACTTTTGTGGCCATTTGGGGTTTTTGTATTTCACTTAATATGTCGATAAAAGGGCGTCCAGTTGACAGCCCATTCGATGCTTTAATATAGATCTGTTTTAACTGGTAAGCCCTAAAAAGTCTTCCCATTTCTTCTTTTGGATATAATGCTGCTGTTCATGAACCTTAAATACTTCTCATCATCCTTACCCCTGGGGGAAGGTTGTTAGTTTTGTTGTTTGTAAAGGTTTGGTAAATTGTAACTTTAAAGAGGGCAGTTTTCCATATGTTATTCAAGAGAATTTACTTCAAAACTCATACTAGTCTATTACTTTAGCCTTGCTGTTTCCTAGCTTAATAATTACTGAACAAAAATGAGGGCCAGTTCAAGATTTTTCCAATGTGAGACAGCTCAAAAGAGACGTTCAGAATTGCTCATCTATCACTGATACCTCAAGGGATTTGTAGGATGAAACTTAATTATTTGTTCTGATAACAAAATCTCACAGAGAATTTCTGTGATTTCTTCTAAACTTAAATTTGCAGTCTATTGTACCACCCTTCTGCTCACAGAATGTCTTTAGTGTTTGTTTTTCCATAACTCAGCTTATATTTATTCCATGCATGGAGCTACTTCATACAGGTATTGTTAGATCAGGTTTTAAAGGGTCAATATTATAACATCAAAGTTCTCTAATATCGAATGTTATAATATTGAACCCGTAATGTAACGCTGAAAGCAGCGAAGGTGCAGGACATCAAATTCTTTCCCAGGGAAAGAATTTGGTGGGCTGTTGCTGTGGCTTCGCTGTTTTCAGCGTTTGATATGTTGGAGCATTACGGGTTGGGTTCAGGTAAGTGTGCGATTGTGTGTAGATTAGAGTTAGGGGGCAGGTTAGGTGAGTTAGGGTAAGGGAGCGGGTCAGGTAAGTGTGCGGTTGTGTGGATGTTAGTGTTAGGGCGTGGGTTCAGGTAAATGTGCGATTGTGTGTAGGTTAGGGTTAGGGGGTGGGTTAGGTGAGTTAGGGTTAGGGCGCGGGTCAGGTAAGTGTGCAATTGTGTGTAGGTTAGGGTTAGGGGAGCGGGTTAGGCGAGTTAGGGTTAGGGCGTGGGTAAGGTGAGTGTGCGATTGTAATGGACCTTAGGGTTAGGTTTGGGTTAAGGTAAGTGGATAGCTAGTACTGTATGTAAAGTTTAGTTTAGGTGTAGGATTTTAAGTGTATGTGTGTGGATGGCTGTTTTTTGTGTGTGTTTGTGCTGTGTGTATGTTTCTCGGAATAGCAAATTTTTTTCCCTGGGAAAAAATTTGCTATACTGACTGTTCGATGTTTTCACACTTCGGTGTTTAGGGTTCGATACAATAACATTCGATGTTAGAGAACTTCGATGTTATGATATAGACCTGGTTTTACATTCCATTTAGCGTCCATTTGGTAGTAGGTAGCATAACTTCATTTAGCCACCATTTTACTTTTGATATTAGAGAAAAAAAAAAAAAAAAAAACCCACTTACTTTCCCCAATAAAACATCCTCTTTCAAACAACACTCCATCAAAATTACATTCAAGTAAATAATGCAATTCAATCATATAAAAACTTTCACTTCCTCACACTACCATTTAAAAATAGTTAACTGTGCTACTTTTCCATTGCCACAATTACCCTTCAACTATTTATCATATGCCAAAGATTTATGGAGCCATATCTATATCAATAGTTATGCGTATATAAGAATATCTGTATATGTTGCATATAAAAGTCATAAAAGTGGATGCTCTTGCAGGCTTGTTTTTCATCCTTTTAGATGCTTTACACACAAGATTGTGATACACAAGGGTCTGGGAAATTGCCCTTAACCTGCTGTTGTACAGTCTTGGAATTGATAAATATATATGTATATATGTATGTGTGTATATATATATATATATATATATATATATATATATATATATACATATACACACACACATATATATATATCTATATATATATATATATATATATATATATATATATATATATATATATATATATACATATTATATATATATATATATATATATATATATACATATAGATATATATATATATATATATATATATATATATATATATATGGGTTCCTATGTGTTCATCGAAATGCCAAAACATCGCTCACTTCTTGACGAAACATCGACTCTTCATATCATCGACATTTCACTTTAGGGATCCTCCCCCTCTCAGGACCCATGGTAGCACTTGTGTGTGTATTGCGACGTAAATTACAACACTGTCAAGGGAAATTGTAGGTAGTGACTTGAACCATATGCGCTGTAGCGGACAAACAAGTGCTACCATGGGTCCTGAGAGGGGGAGGATCGCTTACGTGAAATGTCGATGATATGAAGAGTCGATGTTTTCGTGTCGAAGAAGTGAGCGTCAATGTTTTGGCATTTCAATGAACTCATAGGAACCCATATATGTGTATATATATATATATATATATATATATAGATATAGATATATATAGATATGTGTATATATAGATATGTGTAGATATATATATATATATATATATATATATATATATATATATATATATATATATATATATACGTGTGTGTGTGTGTGTGTGTGTGTATGGCTATGGGTCTACTTCAAATAAATGAAAGCCCACATTACCAAAGATGTAATCACCGAGATAACATCACCGAAATAGCAGTTGAATGAACAACCACAATGCTGAAGGATTTCATATGGTAAGTATCTAGGTGGACAACAAGGGGAAATTTGCCCTTTTCCCCACTGTAGTGTGGACCCAGAGTTGGTTTGTTTAGTTAGGGGTGTGTGTGGTGTCACAGCTCTTCACACTGGGGGGTGTAAGGGATTAGTCCCCCACATGGGTGGGTTTCAGATGGCATGGTGTGTTTCTTTTTGAGATGTTGACCACCTCGATTCTTACTATCACGCATCCAGTCAGGATAGAATAGACGAGTCTTTGTGGGTTCTGTTCTAGCAGCTTTATTATGTACAAACACATCAGGGATGAGGCTTAATAACTTTAACTTAGATGAACTTATAAACAAACTAGCTATTACACTCATGCATGCTCACTTTCTGGCTGCACTCTCAAAATGGTACTGAAGGAAGCACGCGCTTGCTATTTATATGCATGTGCCAACCTTGAAATTCTTCTTAAAGGTACAACACACACACAAACACTATTCTACATCATCCCTCTTTGAGAAATAAGTCATGTAAAATTGACAACATTAATTGACATGCAATCAATATAAATAATTCTTTGTTATGCATTTATGAATAACTAAATACATATAGACAATTATGTCCAGGTTGCTGTGTATTTCACACTAGGTCTGGAAATATGACCAAATCGTGTGACATAGAAATTAAAATTAGGTCTAGCAACTGGAACTGTCTCTGCTGAATGTTCAACTTTGGGGACATCAGGAACATCATCAGGAATAAAAGTAGAAGTTAAAACACATTCTGCAACAGGAACATTGTCTGCATTCCTCTGGGATCTAGAGTCTGTATCACAGGAATAATGCTGTGATATTGATTCTGGTACAGGAAGGAGATTTCTGCGATTTCTGCTGTACTCCACATCCTCAGATTCTACGAAGTAGGATCTCGGCTCGGTACATTTACCTGTTACTTGACCAATCTGGTCGAAACATTCCGACGTTTCTATTGTCACTTTCTCACCTTCTTTCAATGGACGAAGAAATCTGTTCAATTTAACCATAGCTGGACTTCTGGAAAGAACACTTTCTGAATAACTGGGATCTAATTTTTCTGTTGTTCTTAGGTTTAGGCCACAAGAAACTGGAACTAATAGGCAATGTTGTTCTGCTTTGCCTAGATAGAAGACTCTGAGCAGGCAAGCCAAGTATATCATCATGGGCTATGTTTCTGTGATTAAGTACATTCAAAAAGACATCGGTATTATCACACTTTCACCTCTCGTAATTGCTTTGCACTCTGTACTGCATGTTCAGCTAGTCCATTTGATTGTGGATATTCCGGACTACTAGTAACATGTACAAAGTCCCATATTTTTGCAAATTTCTGAAACAACTGACTTGTAAATTGGGTACCATTGTCAGAAACAACTTTGTGTGGACTACGTGGACTGAGAAATGACGTTTCAACTTGGTGATAACAGCAGTGGATGTTAGAATAGGTAGTAAATCAATCTCAAACCAGTTCGAATAAGAGGCTATCAACACTAAGTAATGCTAATAGTTGCACTGGAATATATCACTGCAGCTGTTGACCAAGGTTCTTCAGGAACTTGACTTAGCTGAAGTGGTTCTTTTTTGCAAATGCGGTTTAGAACTATTGCATACTGAACAAGAAGAAAGTACTTTATCAATGTCTTTTATTAGAGAAGGCCAAAATACTTGTTCTCTCACTCTTCTTTTGGTAGATTCGGAACCTGGGTGACCACAATGCAAAATCTGGATATATTCATGTTGTAAGGAAGCAGGAACAACAATTCTAAGACCTTTGAAAATAATGCCATCTTCCATCAACATCTCATCTCTGTAAGGAAAATAAGTTTGCACTTCAGGTGATATATTAGATTGCTTTGACGGCCTTCCAGCATTAATGTAGCAGATGAGCTTTTGCAAAATTGGATCAGTTTTTGTATGATCTCACAGCTTGTCTCGTGGTAGAAAAATTATGCACTTCCATGACATCAAAGTCAAAATTCTCTGCATGGAGCTGTTCCTTTGTATTTCTGGGTGCTCTAAATAAGGTATCAGCCAGATAAAGAAGTCTGCCTTTTGTATAGACCATTTTGAAGTTGTACTTTTACAATTTGAGCATCATCCTTTGTAATCTCACTGGAGTTGAATGCATAGGCTTCTTTAGAATAGTAAAATAATAATAGTTGGTGATCAGTTTCCATCTGAATAGCTCGACCATAGATATAATCATTAAACTTTGAACATGCAAATACTATTGCCAAAAGTTATTTCTCAATTTGAGCATATATATTATATTTCAGTTTGGGTAAGAGTTCTAGAAGCATAGGCTACTGGTCTGCCTTCTTGAAGAATAACTGTGCCAAGACCAAATTTTGAAGCAGCACAGGAAAGAGTTACTGGTTTATTGATATCATAGTATCTTAATGTAGGTGGGGTGGCAATTTTCTACTTAAGGTCTTCAAATGTCTTCTGGTGCTGTTCCAATCAAGACCATATAACATTTTTGAATGTCAGTTCAATCAAAGGTGCTGTCAACTCGCTGAAGTCTGGTATAAACTTGTCTAAATAGTTGACCATACCAAGAAAACATTGTAGAGCCTGAACATTATCTGGTGCTGACATCTCAAGAACGGCTGCTTGCTTGGATGGGTCTGGTTGCAAGCCAGTGCTATTAAAAATTTGACCTACATATGTAACTTCTGATAGTCTGAATTTGCACTTCGGAGGATTGAGTGTTAAGTTCACTTTACATGGTCTGACTAGAACTCTTAAGGTTTCTGTCATGCTCTGCTTCACCATTGCCTCCAACCAATAAATCATCTACTATTATGGTGCAAGGATAACTGAAAACATTTCCACCATTGCATGATGAAAGACTTCACTTGCAGAATGTATTCCAAATGGCATCCTGAGGAATCTATAGCTACTAAATGGGGGTACTGAAAGTAGTCAGGTATGAGGATTTGCAATCAAGCATCACTTGCCAAAATGAACATTTTGCATCCAAGACAGAAAAAACAGTTGCATTTGATATTAGGGCTGTGACTTCCTCGACTGTATGCATTGGATGATGCGGTCATTTTAATGCTTTGTTCAAATCTCTTGGGTCAATACATATTCTGATTTTGTCTGAGCCTTTTTTGTGGGCTGTTACCATGGACGACACCCATTCAGCTGGTTCTGTAACTGAACAAATTATACCTTGCTGCACCATTTTATCCAACTGAGGTTTAACTTTATTCTGCATAGCTATCAGAACTTTTCTTGCTAGTCTGACCACTGGACTGACCTCTAGATCTAAGTTCATAGAATGCACAACTGGAAGTTTGCCCAATTAATCATCAAAAGCATCAGCATAATCTGAGAAAATAGCTTTGGTAAAATTGGAACTAGGTTATGTGCTTGTATGATGACGTTCTTTGGTAAAAGAAAGGAAATTCATTCTCAAACTGTCTCTGAGACCAACTAATAAATGCACAGGTCTTCAAACTACATAGAATAACAAGCTACAACAGTCCCTAGCCAAATAAAATGGAAGCACTACTGAGCCTTCGGATTGAGTTTCTTCACCTCCATAAGTAAGAAGTTTCACACAACTAGCCACATTGAGTTGTTCATTAGTTCTCACCTTAACAAATATATCTGCTGACATAACATTACACTTTCAGCCAGTGTCTACTTTAAGCTCGGTGGATTTACCATTGATCTGGACAGTACAAAACACTTCATTCTTTGCAAATAAATTTACTGCATCTACCTTTTCACCAATTACTGATACACCATCTTTGTAGAAAGTAGAATTGCAGCTCTCTATATGATCAATTTGCTTTTTCGAAGGACCCTTCTTTAAAACTGTGTGAGGTTTACTTGATTTGCAAAACTTTTGAAAATGGTTCCATTTTTTACACTTGTGGCATTGCTGACCAAATGCTAAGCAGTGTTCTCTTATAGATTCATGATTGGCACCACAATTGTGACAGTTAACAATAAAGTTGGATTTGGGTTTTGCTGACTCACCCTTGTACTGAGCCTGTCCTTTTCTTAGAACTTGCTGGAATACAACAGGGTCTCCCAACAAAACTTACAGGGGTGGCAGCTGCCATATGCTTAGGCTTGCTTCTGCTAGCCACATGTTGCATGCTGTCTACAATAGCTCTGAAGCCTGCTGAAACCATGCTCTTATCACTTGAAAGCATAATTGTGTGCCTTTCTGTAACTTCATGGATTTCACCAATCTCAATAGCTTTGCTTAGCATTACATCACTGTCACAAAGTAAAATCTTTCTCACTGCAGCACTATTAATACCACACACAAGCCTAACCTTTATTAAATCATCTTTTAAGTTTTAGCTTTGTTTCTCAGGTCTTTAATGCAAGCTGCAAAAGTTTCCCTTTGTTTTTGATCTCTTGTGCAAAACAAATGCCTCTCTAATGTAATATTTTTCTGGGGGTTACACATTTCCCTGAACTTGCACTTTAAACACTCGTGGTCTTCCCTTGATTCAGCCTGTGCAACAATATGACAGTTTTCACATTCTCCCTCATATACTGCTGTTGCATAAACAAATGAACGCTCCATATCAATAGCCTCAACCGAACTAGGTTTAGCAAAATGAATGCCCTGGTGCATGCATCCTTGTCAGAATAAGCTGCTTGTATAAAAATATCATACTCTTGCTCAAATATTCTCCAGTTCTCTGCAATATTCTGATCAAACACCCATGGTGATGGTTTTCAAAATCCATCTGCCATATTAACACATACCAGTGAAGACTTTTGCAGGTATGCATAAATACACACACATATACATATGCTAGAAATTTATACCTGTATTTGTAACTATGCCCAATAGCACAACAAGCCTCTGAATAACTGAAGTTTGCAAAATAAGTCTCTAGGGCACTGTAATACTCTTGAAATCACTGTACTGTAAGAAATCACCTCTTATCAGTGTAAGAAACTTTTCAAAATAACTGCACTGTGTGAATAAACTGGGCAGAAGAAGCTCAGTCAGAAACATTTCAAAGTAGCTGTACTTTGCAAGCAACCAGTTCACAACACACTGAAACTTTCACAAAATTGCTGTACTTTGCTAAATAACTCTTTACAGTGCAAGAAACACTATGTAATGGCAGCGCTTTGCGAATAGACGCACCCAGCACAAGGAACTTTTCAAAATGGCTGTATTTTGACTGCCCTTCATGAAATAGTGGAACTTTGCATATGAAAAATCTCTTCAGAATAAAAGCACAGTAATAAGCACACACTGTAAGCACCTTTACACACTTTGAGATACTTTGAATAACTCTAGTTATGCCTCGAATTCAATGCAAAATAGTAGTTATGCCAAAACAAAGTACTTTGCCAAAAAAAATGTTTGCCTTGTTTATTTATGCTTAATGTGCCCTTTTTGCCCTTACTATATTCATTTTGCTCATTTAATCTTTTTCCATGCCCATTGTACCTTTCTTGTGCTCATTTTACTCTAAACATGCCCATTTTACTTTAAACATGCTTCTCTTATAATTCCGAGGTAATTCTAAACCCCCTTTGATCTTTCCTGATAATCATTTTATCAAATATCTTATTTTTAAACATTTTGTTTAATTAACAAACCTTTTGTGCCACTCACTTGTTTAATAATGTGGTTTGTGCCCTTATAATGCTCCATTTTATATTTTTTTATAAAACAAATCATTTGTTTAAAGTTTCATTACCATTGGTTCATTCCTGGCCCTTTTTCTTGCTCATTTCTCTTAGTTCACCATCACTGTTAACTCGGCACATCATAGCTCTGAAAAGCAGAGTCTGGAATCCCGGTTCTGACACCATGTCACTCATCCAGTCAGGATAGAACAGACAAGTATTTGTGGGTTCTGTTCAAGCAGCTTTATTATGTACAAACACATCAAGATTGAGGCTTAATAACTTTAACTTAGATAAACTTATAAACAAACTAGCTATAACACTCATACATGCTCATTCTCTGGCTGCACTCTCAAAAAGGCATTGAAGCTAGCATGTGCTTGCTATTTATTTGAACGTGCAGACCTTGACATGCTTCTTAAAGGTACAACCCACACACACACACACACACACACACACACACACACACACACACACACACACACACTATTCTACACTTAGCCTGTGAAATCCTTTGGCATTATGGTTGTTTGATCAACTGCAGTTTCAGCTGTCATCTCTGTGATTTCTTTTTCGGTATTGTATGCTTTTGATTATTTGAAGTAGATCCATATATATATATATATATATATATATATATATATATATATATATGTATATATATAGGTGCAGGGTGGCTTGCAACCCTGCAAAACCTATTTTGTTCTGTCCTTTTAGATTTAGTCTAAAAATATTGCTCTTTTTATGTTCTCTCATTTGATAATCAAGCCAAATTGACACCTACACACACACACACACACACACACACACACACATATATATATATATATATATATATATATATATATATATATATACAGTGGATATAAAAACTGTACACACCCCTGTTAAAATGCCAGGTTTTGTGATATAAAAAAATGAGAACACAATAAATCATTTCAAAACTTTTCCAACCTTTAATGTGATATATAACCTGTACAATTCAATTGAAAAACAAACAAATCTGTTAGGGGAAAAATATAAAAAATAATGCATAAGTGTGCACACCCTTAAATCAGTACTTTGTTGAAGCATCTTTTGATTTAATTACAGCATTCAGTCTTCTTGGGTACACGCTCTAAATAAAAATCTGCCTAAGTAGCAGAGACCTCCAAAGCAGACACCCAAGCAACCGCTACCCCAAAACAAAACACGTGCAATACATAGCTCACAAAGCCAGTGTGCCGAACAGTCACAGCCCTTAAGGCTAAACAACACACCTGATACACTTGTAATAGGTGACTCTATCGTCAGGCACACTGACGTCCCGCTCACCAGGCTGAACAAGGAATAGGTCACGGTGAGCTACCTGTCAGGTGCTAGGATCTGCCGCATAACACAAGCACTCAGGTCACTCCAAGGCAAGTACAAATATGACTCCATCATTGTCCATGCTGGTGTGAATGACCTGAGACGTACCTCCCTGGACTACATGAAAAGAGACATAGAGGAGCTCTCTGAGCATGTAGCCCAGTCCGGTATGACCCTGACCTTGAGTAGCATCTTACCCTCACCAAGAATGATACCACAATATGAAGATAAGATGATTAATTTCAACAATTGGCTTAAGTATTGGTGTCATTCAAAGGGGATCCACTGCCTGTCAGCCTGGGATGATATGCTCGACAAGCCACGATGCTTCGCTAGGGATGGCTTGCACCTGTCACCCCTGGGCTTTCGGATATTGGCAAAGGCTCTTGCTACCCCCATAGTGCCTTTTTTAGGCAAGGCTCAAAAGACAACCCCACCTCCATAGGCATCACAAGGGATAAGAAACTAAGAGTAATGCTACTCAACACCAGAAGTCTAAACCTCAAGATGCATGCACTCGAGACTCTCCTTAGCATGGAGAACATCGATATCTGTGCAGTAACAGAAACTTGGTTCAAGGCTCCCGAGAGCACCCCAGCACTACCAGGTTATACCTCATACCATGCTTTTCGGCCCCAAAACTTGGACCGAACCAGAAAAGGAGGGGGAGTATCAATATTTGTCAAAGATACCCACACCACCAGGTTGGTGGCACAGCATGAAGCATCAGAGACTATCCATGTGCAACTAACAGTGGGTAAAACTGCCTTCCAGTTTATAGCCTGCTACAGACCACTCTCCCAAACCCAGGAACCCCACTCGGCCTTCCTGAGAACACTGGAAAATATGAAGGTCTCTCCAAACACCATTATATTGGGTGACTTCAACTACCCAAACATAGACTGGGAGCATTACTCTAGCTCCAACACCCTAGCTCAAAGGTTCCTAGAATTTATAAACTCAAATGCTATGGAACAACTTGTTACCACTCCTACAAGAGGGGAAAACATACTGGACCTGATCATCACCAACATGGGGACTCTATGCTCCAGACCAGAAGTGTATCCCTCACTGGTAAGATCAGACCATAAACTAATCTCACTGGATATTCACATCCCGACCCCACCCCCTGCCCAGAAAACCACAGTGAAAAACTTCTCTAAAGCAAATTTCACACTCCTCAAAACGGAGGTGGAATCCTTCAAAGCCCCCGGGCCTGTGGAAAATACAGCCCAGACCACAGAATCCTTTATAAACGCATTCTATGAACACCTTCAGGAATGCATGGGTCATGCAATCCCAAATAAAACCAAGACCCAATCCTCCAAAGGCAGACATCCTGTCTGGTGGACCCCAGCCATAAACAAACTATACAATAGAAGGAGGAAGTTACTACATGATAGAACAAAATCCCAAAAAGGGAAGGCATCTCTGATCAGTGTTAGCAAAAAATGACGGGCACTCATAAAATCGTCTAAGGCCAGCTTCGAGAGAAAAATTGCACAGGACACTAAGGATAATCACAAGGCTTTCTTTAGTTATGTTAGGAACCTGGGTGGGAATTCCCAGATATGCTCAGAATTAGTCCAAAATGACAAAAAATACACCAAACCCACAGACATTGCCAACATCCTAGCTGACAGGTTCAGCGCAAACCCCACCCCTCCCACCAAAAGGGCAAATATCTATCCCAGCAGAGTGCTGCCCCCCTGACATCTCAGATGTTCAGGTAAGAGCCGCCCTCTCCAAAGCAAAAAACACAGCATCAATGGGACCAGACTGTGTCCTGGGCTGCGTCCTACATGAACTCCAAGAAGAGGTAAACCCAAACATAAAACTAGTGTTTAATCTCAGCCTTACCACAGGATATGTACCCAAAGAGTGGCGTACAGCAACAGTGGTCCCTCTCCACAAAGGTGGTGCCTCAACGGATCCTGGAAACTATCGCCCCATAAGCCTGACTAGCTTGGTCTGCAAAGCTATGGAAAGGATCATCATGGACCTCATAAATAAAGATATTGGGGACCTACAGACACTGGATCCTACCCAGTTCGGCTTTGTTAAGGACAGATCCTGCCTCTTAAACCTGGTTGATTTCTTTGAAACAGTCACCAAGGCCATTGACGAGGGGAAGGTGGTCCACACAGCCTACCTGGACCTCGCAAAAGCTTTCGATACAATACCCCACTCGGGCATTATAGATAAGCTCACCAGCTTAAATATAAACCCCTATGTCACTAGATGGGTTGCAAACTGGCTCAAGAACAGAACCCACATGGTTAGAATTACTGGAGCCATGACACACTCCAAACCAGTTACAAGTGGCATCCCACAAGGCTCAGTCCTGGGACCTCTCTTGTTCGGTATATATTTCTCGGAGGTACAGGCCAACATGGAAGGACTGTGGCTGACCAAGTTTGCAGATGACTGCAAAGTGGGCGCCA
Source organism: Protopterus annectens (assembly GCF_019279795.1). Taxonomy (NCBI): domain Eukaryota; kingdom Metazoa; phylum Chordata; order Ceratodontiformes; family Protopteridae; genus Protopterus; species Protopterus annectens. The sequence goes on from NC_056731.1 coordinate 22,306,770, forward strand.
TAATCGACTCTCCAGCCGACACAACCATCCTCCAACAGGGCCTCATAGAAACAGACAACTGGTGCCAGAGCCGTGGCCTCAAGCTAAATGCCAAAAAGTGTATAGTCATCCACTCTGGCAAAAACAAAGTGCCCACAAATTACCACATAAGTGGTAATCCATTAAGTACAGAAGAAGCAATTAGGGACCTGGGGACCCAAGTTGATAGCAATCTCTCATTTGACATCCATGTGGCCAAAGTGTTTAGAAAAACATTTTATATAGCCCACCTAATCATGAAGGGATTCACATCTAGATCAGGGGAGGTCATTGTGCCTCTTTACTCATCCCTCATCAGGCCCATAATTGAATACAATGCCCCTTTTGGGATGTACCTTACCAGACACCTGCAGCAACTGGAAAGACCCCAAAAGTACCTCACCAAGAGGATCAAAGGGCTCAAACAGATGCCATATGCTGTCCAGTTAAAGAAACTCCAGCTCTACTCAGTGGCATACCGCCTACTCAGAGGTGATCTGTGCCTGAAGTATAAAGCCATGTCCAATCCGGAATTAATGGACATGCTGCACCTCAGAAAATCCAAATCCCAGCGAGCTACGCGCTCAAGAGACTTGAACCTCAGCACTGAAATAAATAGGACATGCTGGAGGGACAGATTCATAACCCAGAGGCTCCCTTCACTCTGGAATAAAATCCCAGTCCAGATTAGGCAGAGTCCCTCATTGACTCTCTTCAAGCGGAATCTTGATGAGTGGATGGGGGATCATAGGTGTACCCCGGGTATCACTTCTGTGTCACTGTTAGACAGAGGCACAGTATACTAACCTCAAAAAAGGGCATAGCAAAATTAATTTAAAATGGGTGGCGAAAGCCAAACACACTCTGGCTAGGCTTATAAATGCCATAGGGCAGATAGCCTAGTATGAACCTATGAACCTATGAACACCTGCCATCAATTAAAGAGACTCTGATTAACCCCAAATAAAGTTCAGCTTTCCTAGTAGGATGTTCCTGATGTTTACTCAGTTGCTTGTTACAGCAAAAGCCATGGTTCACAGAGGGCTTACAAAGCATCAAAGGGATCTCATTGTTGAAAGGTATCAGTCAGGGGAAGGGTACAAAAATAATTCCACAGCATTGAATATACCATGGAACACAGTGAGGACAGTCATCAAAAAGTGGAGATAATATGGGACAACAGTGATGTTGCAAATAACTGGACATCCCTCCAAAATGGATGAAAAGACAAGATGACAACTAGTCAGGGAGGCTGCCAAGAGACCTACAGTAACACTGAAGGAGCTGCAGGAATTTCTGGCAAGTATTGGTTGTGTACTACATGTGACAACAATCTCACGTATTCTCCATATGTCTGGCCTATGGGGTAGGGTTGCAAGATGGAAGCCTTTTCTTACACAAAACACCCAGGCCTGGGTAAAATATGCAAAACAATACATCAAGTTTCCTAAAAGCATGTGGAAAATGTGTTATGGTCTTATGAGACCAAAGTTGAACTTTTTGGCCACAATTCCAAAAGGTAAATGTACGCAAAAACAACACTTCGCATTACCAAACGAACACCATCCCCATGGTGAAGTGTTGTGGTGGCAGTATCATGCTTTGGGGTTGCTTTTCTTCAGCTGGACCTGAGGCTTTAGTCAAGGTGGAGGGAATTATGAACAGTTCCAAATACCATACACTTTTGGCCAAAAACCTTCAGGTGTCTGCTAGAAAGCTGAAGATGAAGAGGAATTTCACCTTCCAACATGACAATGACCTCAAGCATACATCCAAATCAACAAAAGAAAGGCTTCACCAGAAGAAAATTAAAATTTTGGAATGGCGCAGCCAGAGCCCAGACCTAAATCCAATAGAATATCTGTGGGATGACCTGAAGAAGGCTGTGCACAAGAGATGCCCTCACAATCTGACAGATTA
>NC_056731.1:22311207-22386207 GCF_019279795.1 Protopterus annectens
TCTAGGATCTAGGTCATACTAATGTTGTCAGAAGTGGAGTTCAGTGACTGAGGGGAGGAAACGTGGCAGTGAGTGGGAGGGTCAAAACTGAAATTGAATTTGTCATCTAAGACATTCAGTACCGCTTTGGGATAAGAAGAGCTAGTATGATTTGATTGGAGTTTTGATGTGGTGTTTGGTGCTACTTCTGCTACACCTAGTACAGTTTAAAAAGGCCTTATAGTTATCCTTAGAGTAGGTAGCTACTTTCAACTCCCAGCTTGCCTTAGTCATCCTAATGGCATGCTTGAATTCTTTGACCTGCCTAAGTGCCCTTTTCTGGTGAAAGAAGGGGACATTTTCTATGACATAAGTATTTTTTTCCCTCATATTAGAGCTTCTTCATTCAGGAGTTTGATTACAGGGGTTTAGTTTTAAATTTACTGTTATACTTATTCTGAATGAGGGTGGAGTGCAGTTCTCTTTGCATTGGCTTAGATGGGTGTAGAAGTCAAGACATATATCTAGTGACCTTAGTCATTCATTTGGGGGTTGAATTTCTTCCAGCCCTCAGAAAGAGATATTAAGCTGGCTTTGTAGTAGTAACTGAGTAAGGTAAAGCTATTGGATGGGTTAGGATGATATTAGGTTTATGAGAGTGAAGATAGTTTGGCTGTCATATTTGATTAAACAGTGAATGCATAAGCAGGAGTGTAGATAGAAGCAATATTTGCAAGGACATGTTCAAGTTTGCTATCATCTCTGGTTAAGACTTGGACTGTTTGATCTAGGAATCTGGTTCTGACTGAATTGAGGAATTAATATGCATATTTGTTATTTACTGTATACCATTTCCAGTTAATTAATGGGTAGTTAAAGTTACACAGGAATAATGTTGTAATTAGTAGGTACAGAATTCACCTTATCTTGGTAATTATCATAATTATCAGGAGACACTGAGTGGAGGTCTGTCGCTGGCAGTAATGTGGTAAGTGGCATTATTTGGTATGAATAAGATGTACAGGAATTCCAGATTGATGCCATTAAAAATTTGGCATGAGGTAATGAAGGAGTAGGTTGTTGTTGTTGTGTCTTTCAGCTTTTCCTGGTTAGGGGTCGCCACAGCGGAACTCCAGTCCGCTAATGATTGGCAGTAGATTTTTACGTGCCAAGTTGCCAGCCCTGACGCACAACCTTCAACGAAGGTACTCCCATTCACGCATGTCTCCACACAGAAGACGCTTTAGCTGAGAATCGAACAGGACAACATCTTGCTGTGAGGTGACAATGCTACCACAGCACCACCCCATAATTCTGCACTAACCTCAAACAATCTGAACAAGTCATGGGCATCGTACCTTGGTACAGAGGTAATACTATCAGGACATTGAAACCAAGCTTCATTAAGTACACAAATATGTATATAATGAAGAGTCAGGACTGTCTCAAGTCTTTGAATTTTTTATGCAGGATATCCCTTGCAAAATACACAAGTCCGTTGATTATCTCCTCTCAAGCTGACACACATTGGATTCCCCTTGAATTGTTGTAGTCATTTATTCAGTTGTTGAATTCAATCATTTGATTTTATTTTGGAATTGTGACATCATTCTGAGAGATGGAAGGATATTGCTTAAGGCAAGTGTTCTTCCTGCTTGTGACACATGAATGGAAAGCTCAGGCATGCATCTGCATCTCCCTTCAGTTGGATTAACTATGGTCATTCAACACCAAGTGGGTAACTATGGTGTTATACTGATATTTTGGGGTAGAAGAACCTACAAACTCTAGTCATATCATAAAACATGGTGCCATGAGCCAAGTTACCATAATACTATCATTACTCTAGTTGGTGAGTGGAACATCAGTATGTAAGACTGTGGGGTTGCCTATTACTGGTACACTGCTTTGGTGGCCACAGCCTCTGGAAAAAAACTTTAGATGTGGGCCTGGAGGCAGAGCAGCTCCACTCAATATATGGGTGAAGTTACAAGTGAGAGGTGAGGGTGTAGTTGTAGGCATGGTATTATGTGGCTGAGTTTTGTCTAAGGAGTGTCTTGGATGCTTCAGTAGAGATTTTTTTACAACCTTAGCATAAGTGGATCTAATGTTGGGGGACTCTGAGGTGGTGGTATGCTGCTTACTGACTTACGTGATATAAGAAAGGCTAGTCTCCAAACTGTTCGTGTTCTTTTTCCTACAGTTGTATTAGTGCAAGTTAAGAGTAAAGGATTGCCAGTACTCATAAGGCAGTCGCTAGACTGTTACACTACAGGTGACTATACATCTCTGTTGGCAGTATCTAAACATTGAAATTTATGTAACATGACCTGGGTTTAATAAGATCCATTGAGTCCTGTTATACAATGCAGAATATTCCAGAAAATGACTTATCTCACCTTCTGGAATGGAATTCTAAAAATAATCTAATAAATAAAACACAAAAGAAAACTAAAACTGCATGATTCAGAGCACTGCAACATCTGTCAGTGTCACAAGCAATTAGCAGAAATGGCACATTTTCAATCTCTTGTGCTCAAGCCTCAACCTTTGAGAATCCAGAATTCTGGCTCAGACTGTTTTTCATTGTGCTATACCATTCCAGTAATTGTACAGTTATATAACCAGCTTAAAACTGTCTAAAATATATTGAAAATGGAAATAGTATTCATACCTCTCACTGTCCAGTTTTGTAACATAATGTGCAGATTTTTGCCTCATACTTGTGGTCTATTCCTCATAAAATTTGTGATTTTCTGACAACAAACTGCAGATTGAAGTCATTAAATCATAACATATTTGAGTTTCAGACTTCATATCTCCACTTCCTCTCCACTCCCCTAGCCACCCTGCCTCACACCATCTGATCATTGCATTCCTTCCTCTGCAGGCTCTGGCTCACCCTTTACTCTCCTCTTCCCTCCTCTATTAATCTATCAGACCTGTTATAAAATGCTTAACTACCTCACTTCATCTGAACTCCAAATACATATCCAATTGACTTATCTCTAGCTTCCTCTCACTACCACGTATACTACTCACTCAGTCTCCTCTCTTACTCCTGTCTTCCCTTCCATCCCATTAGCCCTTCTAGCTTGTTCCACCTTCGTGTGGAGCTTCTGCTTTATATCTGTTTGAGTTTAGTGCAATATTTGTATATAAGATTTAGGTATATGAATTTAGAACAGTATCTGTTTGAGCTTAGTACTATCTGTATATACATTCTACCTTTATTCCTAGCCTCTAGCTAGATATTGGTATATCTGTTCACTACTGTGTTTCATATTGTATGTATATCTAATGTTTGCTGCAGTATGTATTATTTGCTATTGTATGTATATTCAATTGTTCTTCATCAACTCTTCTGCTCATTTATTGTACTGTGGAGCTTTTCTCCCTGGGCCTCCACTGAAAAAGGACTTCCGTCCAGTTGGAATTTCCCAGTAAACAAATGTAAATAAATAAATAATAAATAAATATCCATCAGAAAATGTATGCTAACATAAAACTGACCATGCTATCAATGCTTTAAGTTGATGAAAGCAATATATAAAATGTGTCCCTGATTTTGGATCTTTGACCCCCCATTATTTATGACTTTGTCCAGATTTCTTGTGCTTACAAGTTGAGAGGTATGGTTGCATTGCTTAGACATTCTTGAAGTTTGCCTTTAGTGTGTCCTTTGGGTCTCCTGACAGTATCTCTGCATATCTATTCCTTCATCTCTAAATTATGCTGAGTAAGATATGCCTCTTCAACTCACTGTCCTGTAGATATGTAGTTGGCAAGAACACGGAACCAAGCTCTCAAAAACAAACATTATGGACAATAAAAAAGGCTATTCTTTTGTGATTCACAGCCCCCAAGTTGTATTGTATTTTCCAAAATTATTCCTTATTAGCTTATACTCTGGTGTAAGAAATCAAAAGATGGGTGCTGTTCTCCTACAATGCTATAACTTTTTTACTGTAGACGTTCCTTTATTTCTAACTTTGTCCATCCTGCCTTTACAACTCATAAAACTGCTGTTTTTCATGCTAAATTGCTCACTTCTATTGTGAAGAGTGAACAGTTCAAGTCTTTTCAGGATGAGGACAATGTCTACCTCTTCCTTCAGCAATCTTTAACACTCCTCTCCTAAATCATTAAAGTCATCTATAGGTCTTTCAGATGCTTTTCATTTAAATTTAAACAGAAACAATGTCTTTATTTATAGATGATATTGTCTGTTATCTTTTTGTCACTTGTAAGATTTGCCATATAGTACTAAACTAGCCCCCAAGGCTGCTATCTTTACTTTCGCTTCCTATTCTTTTTGTGTAAGATATATCAGTGTATCTATATCTGTCTCTCTCTATATCTCTATACATATAAATGTGTGTGTGTGCATGTGTGTGTGTATGTGTGTGTGTGTGTGTGTGTGTGTGTGTGTGTGTGTGTGTGTGTGTGTGCGTGCGTGCGTGCGTGTGTGTGTGTGTGTGTGTGTGTGTGTGTGTGTGTGTGTGTATGTATATATATATATATATATATATATATATATATATATATATATATATATATATATATTTTTTTTTTTTATGTATATTTATGTGGATCTACTTTGGAAGCTTGAACTTTCATAACTTCAGACTTCATATTATTGAGACCATAACATTAAAGTTTTGAAAGTTTGAAACTTCGATAAAAAATTAGAAACAACATTTGTTTATGTTTATGAAGGGGGGCAAAGAGCCTGCATCCCCCACACCCCCGGCTAATTAAATATGCCAACTCTGAGATCACACTACAGTGAAGAGAATAGTAAATTTCCTGTTACGTGCTGAACGGCAATCTCCATATAAATCGTTCAAAGTTTCAAAACTTCAATCTTATGGTTGCGACCATATGAAGTTTGAAGTTTTGAAACTCTGAGCTTCCAAAATAGATCCAACAAAGCGGCAGGTGCCCGTGGAACCCTTGCACGGCAAGTATCTATATCTGTTACCCAAGATCCACAAACATGCCACTCATCCACCTGGGCGACCAATTGTCTCGGGACATGGGTCCCTTACTGAACCACTATCAGAATATTTGACTCTACATTTAAAACCATTATTGAGTCAAATTAGAGCCAGGATTCAAGACACCACCCAATTCTTGGATATCATCAATAACTCCCAACTTCAATCTCATTGGCTATTATGTACCCTGGACATTACCTCTCTTTATACCAACATTCCTCACTGGGCGGGTTTACAAGCGTTGGATTATTGGTTGGCTAGATCAGGTTTATATCCATCTGGATTTAACACTTTTCTTGTATGCCTTACAGAATATGTGCTGTCAAGCAATGTTTTTTATTTTCAGAATCTTTGCTATTGGCAGAAGCAGGGTACTGCTATGGGTGCATCTTTTGCACCCATATATGCAGATCTGTTTATGGCATATATTGAAGAGATTGTGATTTATGATGTCAGACATAACATATATATGTGTGAGATGGATATTTGGCGCCGGTATTTGGATGACTGTTGGTTGGTGTGGAAAGCTGATGAACAATACCTTATGGAATTTCTTGAATACCTGAATAACAACATATGGGGGATTGAATTTAAATTGACTTATCATCAATCAAGGATAGTATTTCTCGATGTAGAAATCATTAGGAATCAGGATAACACTCTATCCTCCAGGATGTTCAGAAAATTCCCTGAATTTAACTCAATATTACATGCTACCAGCTTCCACCCACAACATGTCATCCAAAATATACCAAAATCCCAGTTTCTTAGAGCCAGGAGAATCTGTTCTAGCCAACAATCCTTCCCTGATGCCCAAGATGATTTGACTTGTAGATTTATTAAGAGGGGATATCGTCCAGGTTCGGTACATCTTGCCAAAAGATCAGTGTCTAGCTTAAATAGGGAAGATTTATTAATATATAAAGATAAGAGCAATTGCCAGCAGTTGCAACCTTTACGTTTGGTAACTACATACGGACGTAATACACAGGGCTTTAAAAACATCATACAGAGACATTGGAACATTCTCAAAGCTGATTCAAAACTTTATTCTATGTTGCCAGATCATTGTTCTTTTTCATTCAGAAGGGGACAAACCATTGGTTCAAAATTGAGTCATTATAAGAGAGTGGGTGCAGATTTTTCTGAACCAATTCAGCGGTCTATTTCAGGGAAACCCATTGTTGGATGTATTCCCTGTGGGCATTGTTCATTTTGCATTCGAGTTTCACGCACTAATGAATTCACCAGTAAAAATACCTCACAAGTTTTTGACATAAAGTTTTGGGCTAACTGCAATACTGAGTGGGTCATCTATTTGGTGACCTGCACCTGTTCTGCTTTCTATGTTGGAAAGACTTCTCGAGCTTTCCGTTTCAGAATTTGTGAGCATTTGAGTGACATCAAAAAGAAACGTATTAGCAATGCTTTATACAAACACTGTTTGCAACATGTATCTGCTTCATATAAATTTGTTGTTATTGATTGTATTAGGGGGAAATGTAATGATAAACAGTTCTGGCAGGAATTACTTAGCTCCAAGGAGAAAAAATGGATTATCAAACTTGGAGCTTTGTTTGCTCCTGGTCTTAATGACCAATTGTGAATTCTGTGTTTGGATTGGACCGTGTGTTGGACCAATCCATATATATGTGTATGTATTGTGATACTCTGTTTTTTCATTTTTGTATTTCACTGAAGAAGGCTCAGAGGAGCCGAAACCGGTTTGGAAATTATTGGAAATTATTGCTTTTTTGTCAAAAGCTTTTTCTGCTATTGGTATCTACAATAGCAGCATTCCAGGAGGGGGGGGTTTCTTCCCTCTTGTTAATAAATGCTTTTTTGATATGGTTACTACCAACACTTGCTGGCTTTTTTGTTTTTTTTGTTTTTTTTTTTTGTTTTTTTGTTGTTTGCTTCCAAAATAGACCCATCTAAATACAGTATATCTGTCGACTGGCATATGGTCGATTTGCAGTTTTCAAGTGGGCAGAATGTCGAACCGAAATAGATCGACTACACTACAGAGAATGGGTAGTGTTAGTCAAGCACTTGGGTTCAACATTGTACAGGGGGATCTCGGTTCATTGAAAAAAAGAGAATTAACCCAATTGTTCACTGAAGTGTGATCTTGGAGTTGGTATAGTTAATGTGCAGGGGGTCTGGCGAGCACACACCCCCCCCCACATGGGTAGGCAGGGGCATAGCCCCCCCCCCCTGCAAAACAGTAGAATTAATGTACCATTGACTGTACAGTCTAATGGTACATTAATGTTCATAGCAGGAGGTGAGTGATGTCACCTCCTGCTATGTCGAATACATCGACCCATGGTTGTTAATGTATTCATTTTTGGATTGGTTTACTGTTCGGCATGTCAGATTCCACTTTTAGAGTCGACATTTTAAACTGTTGACCGATGTGGATTCGACATGCCAATAGTAAACCTATATATATATATATGAATATTTACATATGTACACATACACATATATATATATATATATATATATATATATATATATATATATATATATATATATAAATATAAAGCCTCTCTGCACCCACCATACCCCTCAGATGTATGTATAACAACTCTATGGTAGCACTACAGTGCTAGAAGGGAAAAACACTCTAACTTAGCCAATCTAGTACACTGTGATAAAACAAACTGCAATATTACCTGAAAATCTTTAAGAAAGCTCATATACCAGTAATAAAAAAGTCATAAACATTCCTTATCGTCTAAGTTATAACTGGTAAAATATACTGAAGAATTTTATTTAATCGACCATTTGTAGATCACTTTTTTCAAGCACTTATGATTAGATAAAGTGACAGACTACTTGTATGACACCCATTATACTTAGTTTTATAGGTAGATATTAGGCTATTGGCCCAAGAGCCCATGTAAGCCTAGCCAGCAAGGTTTCATAGCTTATGCCGCCCAAGAAAGTTAGTTTCCTGTGCCACTGTCCAGCAGAGACACAGAATTGATTCCAGGACTGTATTTCCTATTTCCCATCCACTCATCAAGATTTTTCTTGAAGAGTGCTAATGAAGAACTTTGCTTGACATAGATGGGTAGCTTGTTCCAGAGTATAGGAAGTCTCTGGGACAGGAATCTATCCCTCCAGTGTGTCCTGTTTATTGTGGTGACAATGTTTAGGTCCCTAGAGTGTGTAGCTTGGAGGGATTGGGATTTCTTTAGGTGTAGCATGTCCAACAGCTCTGGGTTTGACATAGCTTTATATGTTAGGCAGAGATCACCTCGGGGTAGGCGATATGCTATGGAGTAAAGCTGAAGTTTTTTGAGGTGGTCAGTGTAGGGCATTTGTCTGAGGCCAGTAATACTCTTTGTGAGGTACTTCTGTGTCCTTTCCAGCTTTAGCAGATGTCTTGTGAGGTACATTCCAAAAGGGGCATTGTACTCTATAATGGGTCTAATGAGTGACGAGTAGAGGGGAACAATGACCTCTTTTTTCCTGGATGAGAACCCTTTTATGATGAGGTGTGCCACGTAGAAGGACTTCCTGACTACTGTGGCGATGTGACTATCAAAGGAGAGACTACTGTCCACCTGGGTCCCAAGTTCTCTTATCACACATTCGGTGTTAAGTAGATTGCTGCCTATGTGGTAGTTCATGGGTACAGAGTTTTTACCAAAGGGGTTGACACTGCACTTTTTGGCATTGAGCTTGAGGCCTTGGCTCTGACACCAGGCATCTGTCTAAGTGAGGCCCTTCTGTAGGATGTCCACATCATTTGGGGACTTGACTATGGCTCCTAGTTTGCAGTCATCTGCAAACTTCGTTAGCCAGAGGCCTTCTGTGTTAGCCTGTACTTCAGAGAAGTACATACCAAACAGGAGAGGTCCCAGGATGGAACCCTGTGGTACTCCACTTGTCACTGCTTTGAGGTCAGATTTGGAGTCTGCAACATTTACAGTGTGGGTTCTGTCAGTGAACCACTTGGCAACTCATATTGTGACATAGGGATTTATACCTAGTTTAGTGAGTTTATCTATAATTCCAGAATGGGGGATGGTGTCAAAAGCCTTGGCAAGGTCAAGATAGGCTGTGTGAACCACCTTACCCTCATCCACGGCTTTGGTGACTGCCTCAAAGAAGTCGATCAGGTTCAGGAGGCATGATCAGCCTTTCACAAACCTGAACTGGGTGGGATTCACAGTTTGGAGGTTACCAATATCTTTGTTTATGAGTTCCATGATGATACATTCCATGGCCTTGCAGACCAGGCTCGTCAGGCTAATAGGTCGACAGTTCCCAGAATCAGTGGTGGCGCCCTCTTTGTGGAGTGGGATAACTGTTGCTGTACACCATTCAGTGGGCACAAAGCCTGATGCGAGGCTATTATTGAACATGGTGCTTAAGTGGGGAGCCAGTTCATTCTAAAGCTCATGTAAAATGCAGCCTGGGATGTTGTCCGGTCCCATGGATGCTGTGTTTTTGACTTTAGAGAGTGCAGCCTTTACCTGCGTAGTTCTGATTACAGGGATTCTGCATTCTTCCTGTATAAATATGGGCCCTTTAGAGGGTGAGAGGGGGGTAAAGTTAGCACTGGAACCTATCTGATGTTGGCAATATCAGTTGGTTCTGTACTTTTCATGTCTTTGTGCTGTAACTCAGAGCAGATCTAGGTGCCATCTCGACATAGCTATAGAATGCTTTGTGGTTGTCCTTGGATTTAGTGGTGATTTTGTTTTCGTAGCTAGCTTTGGAGGATCTTATAAGGGATCTCAGCTTCTTACTGAGGCTGACCAGGTAGCTCCTCCACTCATGGATTTTACTCTCTTTTGCAACAGTTTCTTCCTTCTGTTGTACAGTTTGTTTATGGCAGGGGACCACCAGATTGGCTTCCTTTGTTTGGAGGTTAGTGTCTTGGTTTTGTTTGGGATAGCACGATCCATGCACTCGTGTAAGTGCTTATAGAGTGCATTTGTGTAGGATTCAGCAGTTGTAACAGTACTGTCCATCTGCATGGGTGTCGTGAGGTTCGCCACTTCTGTCTTAAGAAGCATGAAGTTGGCTTTGGAGAAATTTTTTACTGTGGTTTCCTTAATGGTGGGTGGGGGCGGGATGTGGATATCAAGGGTGATAAGCTTATGGTCGGATCGGACCAACGAGGAGTTGACTTCAGGTGTGGAACACCAGTCACTCATGTTGGTAATGACTAGGTCTAGGATATTGTTGCCCCTGGTGGGGGTGTGGATAATTTGATCTAGGGCATTAATACTATATATCTAGCACTAAAAAACAAAGCCATAACTAAGCTGGTGATATATTCTTCTGACATAATTTTACTGTGCGAAAATATAAGACTAGAGAAAAGATATTAGCAAACAAAAAAAATAGTTTATATACATATGTATTTGTAGGTATACTTGAAATAATCAGCTCTACTGAATCTTTTAACACAGGCAACAAAATGTCGACAGGTTATTGCGCTTGCTCTGGGGATTCACCATGGAGCATGTAGAGTTAACTACAAGTTGGGAATTCACCACCCACACCCTGCTTGCTAATTATTCATTCAATTTCTGGGATAACACAATCCCTGTGGGGAGGGACCTGTCATCCACCTGCTTTGTTGACCAAAGAGTGTCAAGAAAACAGAAGCCAGGAATAAAAACAGTTTATTATAGTCACCAATCACACTTGTATGCCGGAAAAAAAAGACAATACAATCATCGGGTCTGGAGGCTTACATAACTTCAGATATACAATGACTGCAAGCTTCATAATACACACACACACACACACATACACACACACACACACATATATATATATATATATATATATATATATATATATGTATATATACATACATGGGTCCAGTACTAAATTTCTAAATTTTATAACATCGAAACTCTTGATTACCGAAGCCCACAGGATCAAAGTTTTGAAATATCAAAATAAAAAAAAATCCAAAATGTTAAGTTATAATTTTACATTTTTGTAGGGGGACACTGTGCCCCCCACACCCCCTGCTACTTAAATATACTAACTCCGACATCGCACTACAGTGAAGAAAATGGTAAAGTTCCCATTCCGCACTGTACAGAGATCTCCATTGACATCTTCTTGATCATTTGGGCTTTGGTAATCAGAGGTTCAATGCTTTGAAATTTAAAAATTTGGACACACACACACACACATATATATATATATATATATGTCATGTTTCTTAAGTGTATACTAGGAGTGATGCCATCAAGAGTAGACATAATGGTGAGATTTGCCTCAGGCGATATGAGCATTTAAACCTGATGTCAAAAGCCTGACCACTCAGGATTACATCTCATTATAACCACAATCCTTCATAGTATGCCCATAAAAAAGAAATAAAATGGTCACAGTTACACAATCCTTCATAGTTTCATAGTTAAGTACTAGGCAACCAATCTGTGGAATATTACAAGCCTAGCAATAAAAAAAACAGTATTCAAAAGCTCCCTACAGCTCCAAGCAGGGTAAGAAAAGATAGACCATGGGAATTTGTGGCTGCCAATCCAATTATCTAGGTTTACTTTGAAGGTGGCAAAGGTGCTATTAATCTTGACATCTAGCAGATGTTTGTTCCAGAGATAAAGAAGATGGATGGATATGAATCTACCATGCCAATATGTGTTTTATTTATCCGTTGATGAAGGTCAAATATATAACAAAAGGGAGCATTATTTAGACGATTATGATCTGGTTACTGATTGTAACTTCATTATGTGTTTGAGACATGCATCCATGTCAAGAACGCATAATTGAAGGATATGATCAGAGACCTGATCATCATTTTTTGTAGTACATGGAGCTTTTTCTCGTCCATGTACTAATAGTTACAGTAAAAAAAGTTAAAAAAAAAAGCTAACTGTTTTGCCGGCTTTCAAAGCCATAAAGCACTTAGCAGGGTAACACATTCCCTTATGTTTACACACATCTTCCCACGCCTCTAAACTGTCCAGAATTTTGCCTGATTTGTTTGGTCTGTTCCTCTTAAAGTCCATAGTTTTCTGACAAATTAGGGAAGATTGGAGTGAGACATACATTTGAGTTTCAGAGTTCATATTTTTAGAGAAAATGCAGGTGAATGCACATCCTGTTATTTTAGCTGCTTTCTAAGTTTGCAAGAGGAAGAGACACCTAATCTACAGACAACATGCAGAACTTCTGCTGTTGTCATTTGCTGGTCTGTACTGGAAGATTTTATAGCATAGCAGTTGACCTGACCTTATAGCATAGAAGTTGACCTGACCTTAACAACGTCAACAGATGGTGTGTCACATTTGTTTTGATCGGGTCTTATGCCTATGCAGTGTTTGACTTATTTGTCTTTTTCTGAATATTGGAGCATAATTGCCATACTGCATGCACTATATTCAGTTATGGATTTGATGAGATATGTCAAGAAGAAATAAAACTTGTTTGGATCTAGATAAGATGCCTTTGGAAATTATGTGAGCCCAGACAGAAAGCTTTCTAAACTACTGAGGAAGCATCATGGTCAAAAGATAAGCAGTTATCAATAAATATGTCTAGATTTTTCTTTGTGGCATTTTTGCTATAGCTCTGTGCCCAAAGGCAGTTCAGAGAAGCATGAAGAGAGAGTCACAAGTATGGACGGGGGGGAAGTAGTGTGCAGAGAGTGAAAACATTTATGGTGCTGTTAGTCAAATAGCAGAGGAAGTGCATGCTTTAAACAAGTAGCAGAAAGTGAGAAGACATCAGTTAAAAAGGATGGCATGGTGAAGGAGTCAGAAAAGTCAGTCAAGACTTTTCAAGAGTAGTTTAAGAAGTTAGATTGAGTACAAATGGACTCTGAATATTTATTTCAGCATAACCTCTTTGATGAAGAGGTTACAACACAAGAATGTGTCCTTACAGCCCTCCAGTTGGGAGGGTTTCAGGATGATTTATTAATGGATTTAATTAACATGAATGAACCAGAGAGGGGCAAAGATGTTTTGTGGGGAGAGCTGATGGAAGAAATTCAGAAGGAAGATGTTCAGCAGATCAAAGCATGACAGGTCAACAGAAAATATTTGGTGGAGATGATGAAAATGGGGAAGGAAAGCAAGAAAGATGAAAAAGACACGAGTGCAAGAAGAAAAATACTTTTTAATTGAATTGAGAAAAAGGAAGAATCCGAGATGGACAGATATAAGGTAGGGGACGAAGTTATTACAACAATAGGAATTTAACCTAACGAGGTAAGAGCATTTACCTATATTAATAGAGAGACTTTTTGTAACATTATTTTCAATACTCATCAGATATTGGAAAAACTCCTAGTATAATATGAAAAAAAGAAAGACTGTTCACCATAGAATTTATATGTGTGTAAGCCCTTTTATAGGGAAACTACGAAGCAATATAATATTCAATTTAGGACTAAAGTAGAAAGAAAGACTTTAAATTGAATTTATTAAAATTATGTAAAGATGCCTTAAGTTTATTTATTTATTTATTTTACATTTGTTGACCAGGCTAGTCTAACTGGATACATGTCCATTTTCAGTAGAGGCCCGAGGAGATAAGCTCCAATACAGATAAATGAAAAGCTTAGTAATCAATATACAAAATAAGACTAAATGAAAATATTCATATAAAACTAGCAGATTTCAGGTACATAAACACAAAAATAATAGGAAAAATAACTAAATAGCAGAATTAATTTTATATAAAAAGAAAAACAATATTGCAGGTTAAACATATTCTGTGAGGATAAACAAATAATCTTGTAGTGCCAGAATGCTTCTACTATACAGTATGCAGTTATAAGTCATTTATAAATAGAAAGTCTAAGGTCTAGAGGGGAGGCAGGTTAAGTATATACATAATGTAAAAGGAAGAAAAACAAGTATATTTTTCAGTAGGAAATGTAAAGGGAGATTCTGCATAGTGAAGTTTGGGAGGAAAATAGAATTTATAGGGATAATTTATGTACTAATTTCTGTGTAGTGAGGGCTAGGCAGAGATTAGTTCAATTAGATAGATAGCTGCCTAGTCAGGTTTAGTACAGGGGCACAACCAGTGTGTTCTAAGGAAGGGTTTTAGTCTATTTTTGAAGAGTGATAGAGAGGGAAGAGAGGAAAGGTCATTGGGGAGAAGATTCCAGGTTTTTCCAACAGCATTGGAGAAGAGAGATTCGCCAGCTTTGTTGTTAGGTTTAGAAATGTATAAAAGATTTTTGTGAGAAGAACACAGTGATTTCAGATTTGTGTATGGAGTGATGAGGGTAGATAGACTAGGAGTGCAGGAAGGTTTATAAAGAGTTTTATGGGCGATGGTTAGTTGATGGAATTTAAACAAGTTTTGTAGTTCAAGCCATCCCAGCTGCTTTATATTTAAGCAGTGGTGGGTTCTGTAAGGGTTACCTGTCGCAAATCTAGCAATATTATTGTAGGAAGTTTCCAGTTTGCTGAGGTTATTTTTTGAAAGGTTAGTAAAAATAGATGAGGCATAAAGGAGGGTAGAGATTAGATGAGTATGGGCTATAGTTGTTCTAGCTGTGGGAGAAAGGTATGATTTAATTCTATAGAGGGAGCCAAGTTTTTTGTTGACAGTTTTTATTGTATTGTTGATATGGATGTCAAAGTTCAAGTTGTTATCAATGGTGATTCCCAGTAGTTTGGTAGATGTGTCAGGTGATATGATGGTGCCGTTAGTGGATATAACTAAGAAATCAAGTGGAGAGGACTTGTGGGTTGGATTAAAGAGGCGGAGTTTAGTTTTTAGGGGTTCAAAAGAAGACAACGTTGTGTAAACCATTGTTCAACTGTGTTAAATACTTTCTGGGTAAGAGAGAGAAGTTCAGATGTGGATTTGGCTGAGCATATAAGTGTCGAGTCATCAGCATATTGTATGCATGTGGCTTGGGGGATGGCAAGATGAAGGTCATTAATAAATATTGAGAAGAGGAGAGATCCAAGTATAGACCCTTGAGGGACACCCAGTGAAACTGGTTGGAGGGTAGAAAGAGTCTTATGCCAAATAACTGCCTGTTGTCTTTTATCTAGGTAGGACTGGAACCATTTTATAGAAGGTGCATCAAATGATAGTGATTCTAGTATGTTGAGGAGAATCTGATGATTGACCATGTTGAATGCTTTAGACAGGTCAATGAATAGTGCCAAAGATAGGTTATTAAGGTTACGATTTTTGTTAATATAATCTGTAAAGGAAAGGAGGGCAGTTATAGTACTGTGTGAAGGTCTGAAACCATGTTGACAGCTGGAAAGTAAGTTATTTTGTGTTAAGGGGTCAAGTAATTGACTATGGATACATTTCACCATGATCTTTGCTAGAGGGGAGGGAAGGGCAATAGGACGGTAGTTGGAGAGCTCATTAGAGTTTCCACCTTTATGGAGAGGGATAATATGAGAGACTTTCCAAAGGCAAGGTATGTGACCTTCGGTAATCGTCCTATTGATCAGAATGGAAACAGGGTAAGCTATGGATTTGGCTGATAGCTGTAGAAAATCGGCAGGTAGTTGATCTGCAGAGGGACAGCATGGTTTTAGTTTTTGTATGAGGGTTTGGATGTAAGTAGTTGGGACAGGTTGTAAATGAAAAGGAGGGGGTGAGGTAGAGTTATAGGTGGGTATTGTGAAGCTATTGGGTGTTAGCTGACTAGCCAGTGTTTGGATAGTATTTGTAAAGAAGGTATTGAATGTATTGGCTGTATTTATGGGGTTAGTATGGTCAGTGTCTTGAGGGTTAGGTGTGGTGGATTGACCTGGGTGGAGTAGTTGGTTCATGCTAGTCCAGAATTTTTGAGGGTTGTTTTGATTAGTTTGTTGGAATTGTAGGTAGTAATTTTTTTATCAGAGAGTATAGCTTTCTTAGTGTCATTTCTTAACTGTCTAAAGGTTTGTTGGTCAACAGGGATTTTAGTCATTCTCTATTTGGCCCAGTGTTTATTTCTAAGGTACATTTTGTCTTTGGTTGCTTTTGAAAGCCATGGGGCAGAGTTGGTTTTAACTCTAATTAATCTGGTTGGAGCATATTGGTTGAGAATAGCCAGAAATTTAGAGTTAAAGTACTTGATGGCTTCTTCTAAAGGGAGGTATTTTAAGGGAGACCAATTGCATGTTCTTAGTTCATTTTCGAATAGCTCAGGGTTAAAGTTCTTTTTGGATCTGATATTTTTGACAGATTTAGGATTGGGAGTACGGGTTTTGTGTCTGATAATATAGGTAAGTGAGTGGTCACTTATATCATCAGGGAGGGTTCCTGAATCATAGTTGTGAGGGTGATGGTTTATGAGAATCCAGTTTAATATGCTAGCTTTCTGGTTAGTTTTATCGATCCTGGTAGGGGATGTAATAGTTTGAGTAAAACCATGTAGGTTGATGTGGGTTGTAGGGAGGCTGCTGCAATAGCAGCTCCAGTCAATGTTTATATCTCCTAGGATTATGGTTTCTTGAGGCAAGTATTGGGAAAGGCAGCAAAGAATATTTCCATGGTGGAAATGTTATTACCGGGTGGAAGATACATACAGATGATATAGATGGATTTGGCATTGTTAATTTGAAGTTTGGAGATGAGAATGTCAGCATTGGAATCAAGAGGTATTTTACAGTTGTAGGTGATTAGCTGTAGTCCTGATTTAAATAGAATAGCTACCCCTCCACCTTTCTTGGCTACTCGGTCGAGTCTTAGTATGTTATATCCAGGTGGAAGGAATTCAATGTCTTTGGTAGAAGGTTTTAACCATGTTTCTGTTAAGCAGAGGATATCAAAGGAGTATCCTTCTACTAGAGCTTGTAGTTGAGGTATTTTGTTGTTTATGCTGCATATATTAAGATGGGCTACATGGAGGGAGTTAGATGTTTTACTATGTGGATTGATTGGGTAGGGATTTTGGCTCTGGAGAGTACTAGGAGTATTTGTTGGGCCTGGGTTAGGGTGGATATCTCCATCTTTTATACGGAGTAGTACATCTATGTAGCTTGGGTTAGGGAATTTGTTGTATAGAAGTAGATTTTTCCTGAGATTGAGGGTGTAATATTTCAGATGTTGTATTCTATGATACTTTCCAAGCAGGTATTTAGGTGAGTTGTTATGTTAGCATGGTTAAGAAGGAGTGGAATGGATGGCACATTGGTTTCTTTGTTGGGATAGGGATGGTCTAGATGTAGTGGATATTCATAGGAAGTAAGTATGTAGGCAAATATTAGAGGAAGAAGTAGTAGTAGTGTGAATAGAGGTAGGATAAGTAGTGGGGTATGAGGTTTATACATTGTGCAGATTTATTATTGGATATATGTAAAGGGTGAGGTTGGAGAAATGTGAAGGATATGGTAAGGTGGAAGGGAGTGTTAAGTAAGGTAGATATAAGCGAAGATGAAATGTGGTGGAGTGTTATGAGAGTAGTAGGTGAAGGAAGAGGTGTGGCTAGTAATTACTAGAATTGATTGGAAGAGGAAGAGGTGTGGTTAAGTAAGTATAAGTGTAGGACCCCTGGGGTGGGTGGGAATTGGGGGTAGGGAGCGGGTTGAGAAAGCTTCAGATGCAGTTGTAAAAAACAATCAGCAAGACTGACTCCAGAGGAGAAGTTAGACACGATAGATGTGGGAGAAGGTAGTGAGAAATTAACCTAGAAGAGGTGAGTGTGGACAGTAGAAGTAGAGGGTGAAGTCAGAGGACTAAAAGGTAGTTAAGGAGCAGCAGGAGAAAATAGTGTAAGTTCTGGGCATAAGTGACAATAAAGAGAGAAAAGCTGGGGGTGAGGAGCCTCCTAGTGGACAGTTCAGGTAATTGCAAGGCTGATAAGAGAGGGAGTTAAAGAGCAAAATAAGAGAAGGTTGCTGGACAAAGGGAGTTTAAAGAGGGGATGGGAAAAGAGAGCAAGAGGTACAGCAGGGGGGTAGAGGCTGCTGGCTGTCCTAGCTCAGGACTTTCTCTAACCTGTGGTATAGGTACAATAGTAGAAAGTCTCTCTGGCAGGAATTATTCCACACACATACTTTGCTGGTGTCCTTTGGAAAGGTATTGTAGGGTGGATTATTCAGTGAGGTGGACCTCCGATAAGTTGGAGTACTTTATTCTCCTAGAGACTAGTGCAAGTAGCACAAGATGGGCAGGTAACATGAGGAGGCAAGAGAGAGAAGGTAGGGATGAGAAACAGTGGATTCCACATAGCAAGATAAGCTTACTCATACATTACACTAGTTAATCAGCGACACATCCATAACAGTAAATTACATTTCTAGAGAACCCATAATTCTATAGAGAATGGGCTAAGCATTCACAAATACAGTATTGGTATATAACAAATATGTCAATCAAAAATATATGATAATAGAGGTTTATGGACTGGGGTGTGGGAGTGCAATGTGATTTTGAATTTAGAAAATTAGAGTATTGTGCATATTCCAAGTATTATACACACTGACTGTGACAAAAGCATGGTAAAATATTGTGGACAGCCAAAAACATGTTTTTTGTGTGTAAAAAATGATCATTTAACTAAGAACTATGTTAAAAGATTTTTTTTTACATGTGAGGAAATAGGACATGATGCTAGGAATTGTGACTGAAATATAAGTGTTAAAAATTGGGTCATTTGGGGGGAGAGTGAGAAGAAAAAGGAACTGAGTTAGAAGTGGAAACAATAGAGGGAGAGTAAAAGAGCAAGATAAAGATAAAGCTTTAGATAAAGTATTAGAAACAGTGGAAGCATAAAAGTAAATTATAAATGTTATGGATAGAGAGGGAGTGATACATAATGTTAATATGAAGAAAGATGCAAATATGGACATACCTGAGGAAGAAGAGTCATGATTGAGTGATAGTGACAAGATAAAATGGAATACATTTAAACAAAAAAGAAATTCTGTTGGTAAAAAGAGTATGGGTTAGGAACAAGAAGATTATAGATGGTTTTAAAAAAGAAAAAAGAGAAAAGAAAATGATAATTATATATATTATATTATCATAAAATTACCTGTAAAGTTCAAACCCTTAATGTTAATAGTCTGAAAAAAATTTTGAGAGAAGAATAGGAAGTTTGGAATGGTGCAGTAAGCAGAAATGTAATGTTATTATTTTAGAAGTCATCAGGTTCTCAACATATGTTGAAAGAAATCAAATAAAAGTGTGATGGGAAAATAAGGTGATTTGGAATTTTGGGAAGAAAACACATTCTGGCATTCATGTTTTATATAGACATACAATTAAAATGTTAGATGTTATGTTTGTTACAACGGGTAGAATTACGGTTGTTGATGTAAGGCGGAAGAATCAAGTTATTAGAATTGTTGCTATTTATACATATGTATCTAAAAAGCAGAGAGAAGAAATGTTTAGAAATATTATTGATTATGTAGCAATTAATATGGAAATTATTGTAGCGGGGATTTCATTGTACTTTGAGACAATGCAAAAATAAATCATGTGATATTAAGTTAGCATGGGATATTATAAAATATAGACAGTTAAAAATTTGGAATTTAAAAGCATGGACTTATGGAAGTCAATCCCCCTGCTCTCCGCGTGGCTGCTGAGCAATCCCTGGCGTCTTAGACTATCTAACATTCTGCTCAAAGCTATTATATACATTTTTTCTTTCAACTCCCACCATACCTTATTGGACCAAAAGGAGCACCTATACTCACCTATCCAGCCTGTGTGGGTTATTCTTCACCTGGGTAACCAAACTCCACTGGACTAAAAGCCTCAGGATAATTTTTCTGCTCAAAGCTATTATATACATTTTTTCTTTCAACTCCCACCATACCTTATTGGACCAAAAGGAGCACCTATACTCACTATCCAGCCTGTGTGGGTTATTCTTCACCTGGGTAACCAAACTCCACTGGACTAAAAGCCTCAGGATAATTTTTCTGCTCAAAGCTATTATATACATTTTTTCTTTCAACTCCCACCATACCTTATTGGACCAAAAGGAGCACCTATACTCACCTATCCAGCCTGTGTGGGTTATTCTTCACCTGGGTAACCAAACTCCACTGGACTAAAAGCCTCAGGATAATTTTTCTGCTCAAAGCTATTATATACATTTTTTCTTTCAACTCCCACCATACCTTATTGGACCAAAAGGAGCACCTATACTCACATATCCAGCCTGTGTGGGTTATTCTTCACCTGGGTAACCAAACTCCACTGGACTAAAAGCCTCAGGATAATTTTTCTGCTCAAAGCTATTATATACATTTTTTCTTTCAACTCCCACCATACCTTATTGGACCAAAAGGAGCACCTATACTCACCTATCC
This sequence comes from Protopterus annectens, assembly GCF_019279795.1. Lineage (NCBI taxonomy): Eukaryota > Metazoa > Chordata > Ceratodontiformes > Protopteridae > Protopterus > Protopterus annectens. The sequence goes on from NC_056731.1 coordinate 22,331,444, forward strand.
AGCCTGTGTGGGTTATTCTTCACCTGGGTAACCAAACTCCACTGGACTAAAAGCCTCAGGATAATTTTTGTATGTCTCCTAATATTTGTGTCCTATGATATTTTGCATATTTTAATCTAATACAACCTTAAGGTATACTAGAATAGATGTTAGGTTTTGCCAGCAGCCATATCCCCCTCCCCTCTAGTTTTATCCACTGAAACACTCCACTGCCTCCTCCTGCACCCCTGCAGCCCCTATCTACGTCATTCTTCTTTATAAAGCTTCCTTCTCAATACCTTATTTCTATCGTCCTTTTCTGTTCTCATTACTGTAGAAAACTCTCTGCAGATTTAATACCAGCTCTGGCCACTAGATGGCAGTCTCTACTCTCCACTGATTCTTTTCACCTTTTCTCTTCTTACCTTCTACCTAAACCCTTTTTAGACTAATTCACTCCTCTCTGTTGAATTCTCTCTGCTTTTCCCTTGGTCTCTCTTCTTATTGTTATACTTACCCAGTTACCTTCCCTAGTTTTCCCTCTACAATTTTACCTTCTCTTTTTCCTGTATTTTACACCCTATACTTCACCATTGACTTAGCCCTTTTACTTGTCTTCTATTAGAGGTTCCTGGTCTTTTATCTAACTTTTCCTTTTTCTTGTACCTTTCTGACCTCACTTACCTCCATGTCTGATTGTTTCCCCTCCTTCTCTTTTCTTTAACTGTTTCTTCCGCTGTTAGCCTCTGGCTCACTCCGCTCCCTCCACCCCAATTCCCACCCACCCCCAGGGGTCCTACATTTAACTAGCCTCTAGACACACCTCTTACTTCTTACACCCAATCATACTCATCCTCAAATTGTGTACCACCCCATAATTAGCCACTCCTACTTACCTATTATAACCTGCCCCACCTCTCTAATTAACACACCTAAAATAATACAACCACTACCAACTCCCCCAAATCCTCACAGTACTTCCACCTACAACACACCATCATACCACACTCAAACTTACAACAAATTTATCATGACTACAGCTATCTTCCAATCCCACTTGAAATTACCTATCTCCTTCTTACTATTACTCCCCCTCATCACTACTTACTTCTTAACCTCCTATGAACACTCCATAACTGCCTCCCTCTCCCTTCCATCAAAACATACCAGTACAACTGCTACTTCCACAACTCCAACCTTCATACACACATCCACACAATCTATCTACCTATTTGCCAAATACCACAGGCTATTACACTACAAAGTACCAAAAACTAAATCAAAGAAAATATTCGACACCCTCCTAAATTATAAAGTTGAAAACTATTTTAGACTACTCCATCTACTACTAGATGGTGACATACACCCCAACCCAGGCCCTCTAGCTACTACTACAAAAACTCACAAAAATCATATCAAACCCTTCTCTATTTCATCCACTACACACTCTAACTTATTAACCTTGGCCCATCTCAATATACGTAGCATCTGTAACAAACTTAGTCAACTCCATGCCCTATTAGATGTACACAAATTTGACATTCTATGCTTATCAGAAACTTGGCTAAAACCTTCAATTAAAGACATTGAAATCACCCCACCAGGATACAACATTATTAGACTTGACCGTACCTCCAGGAAGGGAGGTGGAGTAGCTATTATATATAAAACAAACCTGAAGCTTTCTCTTCTTGATCTTACCCTAACCCAAACAAATAATGCTGAAATAATCTGCTCTAAAATTCAAATTAATACGACCAAAGCAATAAACATCATCTGTGCATACCTCCCCCCTGGAAATAACATCCCTACTTTAGAACAACTTCTTGAACAACTCTCTAATACCCTCCCCCAAGAAACACTAGTCCTTGGGGACTTCAACATTGATTGGAAATCTTGTAACAATACTACCCCTACTTCCCATATAAACCTTTATGGTTTCAAACAACTTATTGATAGTCCCACTAGAATAAACACTAAGAGCAAAAAAGAAACCACCCTAGACTGGATTCTTACCAACTCTCCCCTTCAAACCTACCAAACTGGCATCCTTCCTGATGACCTTAGCGATCACTCCCTCACCTATGTCATTAGGACTAAGACTAATCTAAACTTACCTAACTCTCAGAGAACACTATATTCAAAAAAACAATTTAATCCTGAACAGTTCCAAACAGAACTTTCACATTACAACTGGACCCCACTAAAACACCTCTCACTTAACAATGCCGTTGATCATTTCAACTCTGCATTCCTAGCAATCTTAAATCTACATGCCCCAAGTCGTACCATTAGAACAAAGGCCAAAACAGCACCCTGGCTAACTACTAATACTAAACAAAAAATCAAACTGAGAAATAAATCTTGGAAAAAATGGCGTTCCTCTAGAAACCCAACAGATCATGAAACCTTTAGAGAGCTTAGAAATAATACCAAAAAATCCATCCTCTCCGATAAAAAGAATTACTACCTCCAACTTCAGCAATCCACCAAAAAGGAACCGAAAAAGTTCTGGTCTACTATCACTAATCTACTTACCCCAGGCAAAGTAGTTACACCAAACCCACAGGATTTAGACCCTGAAAATCCCTCATTAATAGCTAACAACTTCAATACCTTCTTTACTACTTCCATACAAAGTCTAGCTAACCACTTATCTCTGGATGCTTCACAACTACTCTTAAGTAACTTAAATAATTCCCTTCTTCCCCTCCAACTTCAACCCATATCCACCTCATACATTCAATCTCTCCTACAAAAACTTAAACCTACTACCCCCTCAGCAGACAAACTTCCTGCTGAATTCCTTCAAATAGCAGCTAAATCTATTGCCTACCCTGTTTCTATCCTAATAAATAGATCCATAAAAGAAAGTACTTTTCCAACTATTTGGAAGATATCACATATAATACCCCTACACAAAGGAGGCAAATCTACTGACCTTTCTAACTATCGCCCTATAGCACTATTATCTCCACTAGCTAAAATCATGGAAAAATGTATACATAAACAACTACTTAACCATCTCCTTCAAAACAACCTACTAGCTAACACTCAACATGGATTTAGACCTTCACATAGTACTACTACTGCACTACTTTCGTTTACCAACACCATCAACTGTAACCGTAACAGCAACAAACTAACCTCTTCTCTTTTTCTAGACCTGTCTAAAGCCTTCGACATGGTCAACCATACACTTCTTCTTCACATATTAAAATCCCTTGCCTTAGATTTCTCTTCCTTAACCTGGTTCTCATCCTATCTTGAAAACCGACAACAAGCAGTACTATGGAAAAACTCTCTGTCTGCTCTACTACCCATCTCTCTAGGAGTACCTCAAGGATCTATACTAGGCCCACTCTTATTCTCTATCTTTATTAATGATCTTCAATCATCTATCCAAAACACTACCTGTATACAATATGCAGATGACTCCACCATTATTTGTACAGCCTCCACTCAATCTGAACTCCAGTCACTGACACAATCTACCTTTTCTACCGTCGAACAGTGGTTCTCAAAAAGATGTCTACTACTTAACCCCAAGAAAACAAAACTTTTACAATTCTCACCTACCCACAAATCTTCTCAACTTAACTTTACTATTACTGCAAGTGACAACTCCCTCATCTCCCCTGACTCCACTACCAAACTGCTTGGTGTCACTATTGATAATAATCTCAGCTATGATTATCACATCAATAACACTATAAAAGCAGTTAATAAAAAGATCGGTTCACTGTACAGAATTAAACCCTTCCTTACTCCAGAAGCACGGACCACCTTAGCACAATCACATCTTATCTCTACCCTTCTGTATGCTTCCTCCATTTACACTAACCTCTCTAAAAGCAACCTTAGGAAACTGTCTACATCCTACCACAACATAGCACGTTTTGCCACAGCATCTCAGTATAGAACACACCACTGTATAAACTTAAAACAGTTACACTGGTTGGAACTTCCTAATAAACTTATCTATCAACAACTAGTACTAACACATAACATTCTATATCAACCATCTAAGACACCTGCTCTTAGTAACCTCTTGACCCCCTATAATAACTTGAAACAACTGCGCTCCGCCGAAAAGCTACAAGTCAACATAACCAGGATCACAAATTCTGCAGGAAACTGCCTTTTCTCCAACTCTGTAGGCAAAATATGGAATAACCTCCCCTCGCACATTACTGCTCTTGGCTCCTTACATCTTTTTAAAAAACAACTTTTTTTACATCTGACCAACTTCTGGCTTTGCTCTTGTACCAACCCAGACTAATCTATTTTATACTTTTTACTATCAGAATTTCATATCTCAAAACTATCTTTCTCTGTCAACACAAATGACATTACAACTGTATGACTGTACTATTTCTACTGCTCTTAAAAAAAAAAAAAAAAAAAAAAAAAAAATTTTTGTCTGTTATACATTTTAAAATGAGTAATTACCCTATTCTCACACAATAGTACTGTAAACAATTAATGCCTTTCTCAAATACATAGATAGTAATTTATGTTTTGTATTACTTTATCTAAACTAATATGTATGCATTGTTTCCCACTGTTTGAGTTTCTCACATTTATTGTAATTGTTTAATCTCTATAACCTTATTTTAATCTATGGAGCTTTTCTCCCCGGGCCTCCACTGAAAATGGAAGTTATCCAGCTGGACTAGCCCGGTCAACAAATGTAAAATAAAATAAATAAAATAAAATAAATGGAAGAGGAGAAAAGAGAACAGAATAGATTTTTTTTTTGGCATCAGAAATCTTATTAATAAAAGAAGATGTTTTGATGACTGGTTTCTCAGATCATAGGGCAATTTGGATCAAGATAAAAGGAAATTCTTACTATATAACAATAGGTAAGGGTCTAAGAAAGAATAAATTAAGTGAAATAGGATAGCAGAGGTAAAGATGATAAGATGAAATTATGGAAAGACCACATAGGAATGAGGGAGTTTCATAAGGATTGGTCATAATAGTGGCTACATTTTAAACAGAAGTATAAAATATGTTATGTGATATGTGGAAAATGAAAGATAGATATTGATAAGATATATTATGAGAAGTTAAGTAATGAGTTTATTGACTGTAGGGAGAGGAACAGTGAACATTTTTTTATGAAAGAGCAAGCATTATATGAGATGAATAGGAAAAAATGGAGTTGTTACTTTTTAAGCAAATTTATTTTTTACCAGGAAAAAAGATGAAATTGCACCATATCTAAGTAAATAAATTAAAGAAAATAGTGTTATGACAGAATTGAAAGATTATGGAGGTAATATGTATAATACACAAGAAAAATCGTAGAAATAGTTGAAAAAATATATTAAGAGTTTATTTGAAGGACAGAAGCTAAAAACTAGTAAAAATTGAAAAGTATGTTCATTGGCTGATAAAGACAATAAAGATTTAGAAGGAAAAATAAGATAGAAGAACTAGATCAGGCTTTGAAGGTAGTGAATTTAGTTTCAGCTGCAGAGCTGGATGGAATAGAATATAAGATGTATAAGGACATGAAAATTGATCAAAAAAGTGTTTTGTAAGAGTATTAAATGAAAAGTTAAAGTTTTAGATATAAAGAATTAGGTAAGGGTATAATTACATTTATTTGGAATAAAAGGTGAAAAACAAGCCTTACAGAACTGGAGACCAGTAATATTAAATAATAAGGATTATAATTTTTTATGAAAATTTTACAAAAAAGGATGGAAGAAAATGTAAGTAAAGTTGTAAAAGGACATGTATATGGTACAATAAGGAAAAAATATTTGGGATTTATTATTGATAATCAGAGAAGTAGTAGATGATATATTGTACAGGAATGTCAATTCAAAACTAATGGTAGGAAGTTTAAGTAGAGAATTTGATTCAGCTTGTCATGTGGTGTTAAGGGAGACATTTGAAGTTTACAAAATAAGTTAAAAGATAAAAAATGTATTATAGCTTATAGGTATAATACAGTTAACGCATTAGTAAACAGATGGCTTAGTGAAGATATACAGCTTGAAAAAAGGATTAGACAAAGTTATTCATTGAGTGGAATGAATCATACATATTATTTGTATTTGTGATAATTGTGATATCAATACATATTAATAGAGAGATGGAACTGATGAGTTATATTTCAAAAGTGGGGGTAAAGTTGCCTATTCTGCTGACCTATGCAGATGATATTATTATTATTATTGTTAAAGATAAAATAGGTCTGTGCAGTTTTATAAAACAATTACAGGAAACTATTCATGTGATAAGTTTTTCAATGAATAAAGGAAAAAGTCAGGGATCAGTATCTGAGAAGTTGATTTGAGGGATTAAGTTTAATATGAGAATGGTTAAAATTATTGGAATAATGCTTGGAAAGAAAGGCATTCCAGATTCAGTATAGAAATAAAAATTAGAGGAAATGAAAAGTATGTGCCTTTTTTTGGAAATCTTTTAGACTGTCATTTCATAAAAAGATATATTTTGTTAACTCTATTTTGATAACCAGATTTGCACATTTAGTGGGGGAGGGGTTAGTTGATCATTGACCTTAGAAAAGGAGGTGTATAATATTAGGTTTTCATTTATTTGGGGATCTAGGTTAAATCCAGAAAAAGGGGATTTTATATGTGCATAAAGAAAAAAGAAGTTTAGGGTTAATAAATCAATAGTTAACAATGCATCTTTGAATTTGTATAGAGTATTGAAATGTTTAAAGGACAATGATGATTCTACATTAACACAGATATTAAATTTAAAGTATAAAATGGAATGGTTGTGTTTTAGTTTAAAAAGAAAAGGTTGTAATAAAGAATTAGAGAATTATCGGATAAAATTATGTTTCAGAAAACAAGTGGAAAAATGGAAAAGGGGAGAAAGGTGCGGTATAATAATATTAAGGAAATTAATTTTTGAATGTATCCATGGAAAGGGTTACAAAACAAAAACAAAATGAGTGCTATACAAGCAAGAATAGTAAGATATAAAAACATGTTAGCATGCCAAGATTTTTTATGAGACTGACAATACAAAAATTGCCAGTAAAGGTGAATATGCCTTATAAAAGGAGGAAAGAATTCAAAACCAGGGAACATGATTTTTGGGATTTAAAAGAGTAAAAATGTTATGGAAAAGATTTTAGATTCAAATTATGCACATGGATTTACAGATATAAGTAGTATAGATATAAATATGATTGAATTCAGAGATTATAAGAATAAAAATAGAACTTACATTAAGATAACTGATAGAAAAATGCTTTTTATTATATGGATAATATGGACTCAAAGGGTGAAGGAAGTTATGTTTAATGAAAAATGGGATTTTGCTATGACATTCAAAAAAATAAGGTTTTGGCTATGGAAGTTGGAGTGGGGGTCAGAAAGAAAAAAGCTAATATTGTATTTGCTTATTTTGGAAAATGTAGAAGAAACTTGTATATATTGTATATGGTGTATTTATGTTGGTTTAGGTGTAAATAAGCATGCAAATTTTAATAAATAACCCCTACTCTTTGCAAGGTTGGAAGTGAAGCACTCCCTGGAGATGCTAGGTGGTGCTGAAGGGCTGTTACTTTACTTCCATTAATTCCAAGATGGAGGAGAGTACAGCAGAGCTAGAGATAAGAGGAGAACAATTACTGAAGGAAGGAGAAGGTGGTGACATGACCATTATGGCGTTGGAAAATGGAGAACTGGAAACACAAGTGCTGATAGATTTGGTGAACCAGGCAGAGCTAAAGGAAGAAGAATTGAAACTGAGTGACATGGTGGAGAGAGTATTACAGGGGGAAGAAATTAAAAGACTGGAAACACAACAGCAAATGAAGGGAAAGGAATAGAGGTATTCTTGACTTGTGAGTAGCTAATTTTCAGGGTTTACCTGTGCAATATTATTTATTTATTCATTCATTCATTCATTTATTTTTATATAAGAAAAAAGTTATGCAGATGCCATAAAACAAGAATGAAAGAAGAAGCTGAGAGGGGATAAACATTTTCAATTTTTCAGTGACCAAAGAAAAGACATCCAGTGATAAGATTAAAAAAGTTAAAATGATGGCTGTGGGAGCAGGTATAAAATTATAGATGGTATTATTTTGCTACAAGGGTTTAACACTAAACACATGAGGGGATTGATTCATTTGGGAGCTAAGCATTTTTGTGAAGTGACATTTGAAAGGTTTAACTTGCTGTAAAAATGTATGATTAAGACTAAAAAAAGATACAATAGCACCATGGAAAGACTATTTATTTCAGAGCATCGAACTACAACTAAACATGAAAATAAATGTGCAATATAGGACTTAGATATGGATGAGCTTCAGTTAAAGCTGTTTTCTTCTTCACTGTACAATAAAGTACATAAAGTTAAAAAGAAATGTGATGGGAGAAATGTATGGGATGGGGGGTTGGCAAGAGTGGGTAACAATGAATATTAAGGCTGGGACAATTTAATGTATTTCAAATACAGTAGATGTGAAGGGAAAGAGAGTAGTTGTTACGTACCAGGGGCAACCCAAAGCATGATATTTATGTGGGGATAAAAATCATTTGGTACAAGAGTGTAACAATTGAAGGAATGGCCAATGCAGGGAGACTGAAAATACAGCAAAAATGTAATTCTTTTTGTATCAAATGTAAACAATTTAGACATTTCTGGTTTGCTTGTCTCACATTACAAAATAAAAAAGTTGATTAAGAGGAAAGCTCAGAATAGGTTAAACAATAAAAAATATTACTATCAAAAATGTTGAAAGAAAGGGTGGTATTGGAGAAGGTGATATTGAAAAAAGGTTAAATAATGAAGAGATCATTAGAGATGAAATAATACTTCAACGAAAGGTTATTAATATGCATGAAAATTTGCAGTTTTAGAAAGTGAGGAGGAAAAAGAGGGAGAAATGAAAATGAAAAGAAAAAGAACAAGACAATAAAAAATTAGTTGGTGGAAGACAGAAAAAGGAAAAAAAAAAGATCTAGACGTAAAATGTTTACAAAGAGGAAAAGGCTGTTATACAGAGTTTAGCATTAAATGTGAAAAACATTAGAAATTATATAAGAGGTTTGGTGGTAGTGGAATTGTGTAAAGAAACAATAGTTTATTTATTTTTTGATGGATACCAGATGTAACAAAAAAGAAAAAAAGGAAACGAATGTAAACAGTAAGTGGGGAGGGACAAATTGTTTTATCTGTAGGAACTGAGACCTGTTCTGCAATAAGAATTCTTATAAAAATGAAAAAAATAATAATTTTAAGTGTAACAGTAGTAGTACCAGGAAGGGTAGTAATATGTGATATGAGAATGAGACAGATATGTATAAGATTAATATTGATTTCTGCATATACTAATAAGAAATGAAAAACATGGTTTAAGTAAATACGTGAACTATGATGGCTAGAGATTTAAAAGTAGGAAAGGATAAAGAATGGCTATATAAAAGTGGATTTTTAAGACTGAAACTGATTATATAGTTTACTCTATAGACATGAAAGAAATAACAGGGGGAGTACAGATGGAAGGGTTCTCAGATCATAAAGCAACATGGACTAAAACAAGGGAAGGCAGTGACATGATAAAGGAGGGAAAAGGGATAAAAGATTAACTGCATAGTTTAAAAAGGAAGAAAAAATGCTAGGAGAGAAACAAATATTATGGCAAGATCATATAACAATGAAACCATTTTATAAAAATTGGACACAGTGATGGTTAATGTATAAGCAGAAGTACAATATATATATTTAGAAGTGGAAAAAAAGAAAAAAAACAAGATTAAATATAACAAAATAGTATGGAATTATGAGAAAGAGACACAAAAGGAAGTGACAAACTAATGCAAATTGAAAGAAAAAACAGATGTATGGAGAGAGTAGAGAAAAAGTACAAATAATGTTACATAGCCAAATATTTTTTTCCCTGAAAGGAAATAAAGAGGTTTCTCCTTATTTAGGAAAAGAAGTAAAAATGAGAGCAGGAAGGATATATGCTATCTTAGTTTATAAAGGAAATATAAAATACAATCAAGCAGATATTGCAGAGGTAGAAGAAAATTTTGTAGAAAAAATGTATTTAAAAGAGAAAGTGGATGAGAATGAAGAATGAAAAGTGAAAAGTGTCTGAAAAAGTAAAGATTTTTTTAGAAAATGATATAAAATTAGAAGAAATACAGAAGGTGACAAAAGAAAGTAAGAATTAATCAGAGCCATAATTAGATGGAATGCATTATAAGTATTATAAGGAAATAGGAAAAGATGAAATAGAAGATTTTTTTTTAGAACCAATCCAAATGAATGGCTGAAGGAAGTTATAATAGAAGGAGACATGGTGTAGTGATAAAATGTATATGAAAAACGCAGAAGGAAAATAATTAAAAAATGGAAGCCTATACTACTAGGGAGTACTGACTATAAAATAGTTATGAAAATATTACAAAAAAAATAAGAATGGAGGAAGTGTAGGATGAGATAGTAGAATAATGGATTTATGGTATAAAGAAAGAAAAGTAAAACAATTTTTAATTATAGTGAAAAAAATGGTAGAGATGATACTGAATGGAAATTAAAAGGTAACACTGACAGCATGAAATGCAGCCAAAGCATTTGATAAAGTGAGACATGAAACAAAGTGACAGAGTTTAGAGGTATAAAGCATAGGAGAAAAATATTAACAAGATAAAAAAACGTTATCAAAAATCAAGGGTACAAATTATGATAAATGGGTGGATGGGAAAAAGTATTAAGAAAGGAATAAAACAGGGATGCCCAATGAGTATGTGTTTGTTTGCATTACAAATGAATGCAGTAATACAGATAACCATGTAGGAAATGAGGGAGGCAAGCTGTGAGAGGGAAGGAAATATTATACTGAGTAATGAGAAAGGTAAAAGAAAAGCAAAAATAAATGATAAGTAAGATGCTATCAGAAAATATATTAAAATGTATGGGAAGAAAAACAAGGAAATTAAAATAAAATGGGGGTAGGATGGAAGAAAAAGAATATGAAAAAATAAATTAAGGAAGCTAAAGGAAAGTGCGGTTAGTGGGAATAGAAAATAATAATATAATTTTACTTACTTATTTATTTATTTATTTATTTATTTATTTATTTATTTATTTGTGTGTCCATGGAAGGAATTAAAAGAAGATAAACAAAAGGCAGTGAAAGACAGAAGAAAAAAATGGAAACATTTTATGATACAGAGATTTTTTTGTAAAGAATTTTATCAGGAACGTTACCAGTGAAATTGAAATGGAATATGAAATATAAGGTGATGGAGAAACAAAATGTATTGACTGTAGTGAAAAAGAAGTAACAAAACATTGTTTTTTGGGTTTCAAAAAAAATACAGAATTTTGGGGCAAATTTAAAAATGAATATAGACGGAAAGGGTTTGAATGTATAAATATGAATATGGCATTTTGCAGGGCGTATGATAACGTAAAAAATATGATACTGATAAATGGGATAAAGCGCTGTTCATGAGAATATGGTTGCTATGTAGAAAAGATGTAAACATTTGTTATATAACTATAAAATGGAAGAGGATGATGCATTAGCTAAAATAAGAAGATGGTTGTAGAATAAATGGTAGGAGGGTAGAGGGTAAATAGTAAACAAAAAAAGAATGAAAGAAATAAAGCTGTTTAGTTAAATTCTTTTGTGTTGATAACTTATACATTAAGTACAAATGTATAAAATTACTGTGTAAATAAATGAGTTAAAACTTTATATGATATAAAATGAATGTGAATGTTAATAAAGCACCCTAGTCTTTTCAATAAGTGTCATGGAATGTTAAAACCTGATCTACAACCAACTCAAGCAGATGGTATCTTGGTTAAACATCTCATCTAAAGAATGACACTGTCCGGAGTTCAGCACCACCTAATGTTATACTGCCATATAAGCAATTTGAAAATGAATCCAATCACCTTAAGTGGGTATAGATCTCACAGCCTTCTAAACTTGCAATACTAAAGGCAAGGTGCTCCCTGTTAAGCCACTAACACTGGCAACATTATCTGATAGGACGGGTGTATTACTTACATGGTATAGGAAAGTAGGAATCATGTTGACCAATCAACAAATCTATTACTGAGTACCAATCAATCAAAAAAAGTCTAAAACAACTTTCAACAAACCTCAGGGTTGGGAAATATATATATATATATATATATATATATATATATATATATATATATGTCTACTTCTAAAGTCCGACTCTCAGATGACTGACTTTCAAAATACCTAGATGAAAATCACAAAAGTTCAGAAACCCAAATGTTGACTATTTACTAGGGTAAGTAAACACTTGACCAACATGCCCTGTTCTCCACTGTACTGCAATCCTGGAGTTGGTATATTTAATTGATGGTGGTATGGGGGCACAGCACCCCATTAGGGGGTGTGAGGGGCATATCCCCCCACCTAGGTGGGTTTTACTTACCGCAGAATGAGTTTCATTTAGAGTTGGCCATGAATTTACTTACCATGGTAAAAATTGATGTTCGAGTTTCTGAACTTTCTTGATTTTTGTCTCAGGATTTTGAAAGTCAATCATCTGAGAGCTGGGCTGCACACCCCCCCGTAACTAAATATACCAACTTTGGAATCACGGTACAATGGAGAACAGGGCATGTTGGCCAAGTGTTTACTTACCTTAGTAAACAGTTGACATTCGGGTTTCTGAACATTCATGATTTTCATTTTGGGATTTTGAAAGTTGGACATCTGAGAGTCAGGCGTTTGAAGTAGACCCATATATATATATGAATATCAAACGTTTACACACCCCTGTTAAAATGGCAGGTTTTTGTGATATAAAAAAATGAGACCATAATAAACTTTTCCCACCTTTAATGTGACCTATAACCTGTACAATTCAATTGAAAAACAAACAAATCTGTTACGGGAAAAAATATAAAAAATGTACGTGTCAAGGTGGAGGGAATTATGAAAAGTTCCAAATACCAGTCACTTTTGGCCCAACACATTCAGGCGTCTGCTAGAAGGCTGAAAATGAAGAGGAATTTCACCTTTCAACATGACAATGACCCCAAGCATACATCCAAATCAAGAAAAGAATGGCTTCACCAGAAGAAAAATTAAAGTTTTGGAATGCCCCACCCAGAGCCCAGACCTAAATCCAATAGAAAAATGTGTGGGGTGACCTGAAGAGGGCTGTGCACAAGAGATGCCCTCATAATCTGACAGATTTGGAGTTCTTTTGCAAGGAAGAGTGGGCAAATATTGCCAAGTCAAGATGTACCATGCTGATAGACTCCTACTCAAGAAGACTGAATACTGTAATTAAATCAAAAGGTGCTTCAGCAAAGTATTAGCTTAAGGATGTGCACACGTATGCAACCAGCTTATTGCACGTTTTTTATTTTTTATATTTTTTACCCTATCAGATTTGTTTGTTTTTCAATTGAATTGTACAGGTTATAGGTCACATTAAAGGTTGGGAAAGTTTTGAAATCATTTATTGTGGTCTTATTTTTTTATATCACAAAAACCTGGCATTTTAACAGGGGTGTGTACACTTTTTATATTGACGGCATGTGTGTGTGTGTGTGTGTGTGTGTGTGTGTGTGTGTGTGTGTGTGTGTGTGTGTGTGTGTGTTTGTGTGTATATATATATATATATATATATATATATATATATAGACAGACATATATATATATATATATATATGTATTATATATATATATATATATATATATATATATATATATATATAGATAGATATATGTATATACTTTTTTTTTAATTTTATTTTACAGTAGAGAAAACCTACCTAGTGTTTGATGGCACAACAGTAGAGAAAAAAAAGAGACCTCCACTGCTAGTGAAAGTTGTTTCACCCAAATTTCCTTGATAGTTTGAGACTCACTGAATGTGCTATTGATGGACTGACATGTACCCAAGGAAGTACTTTGTTTGCAAACACTAATCACTATGCTGCATTTTTTTTTTTACATTTAGTTTAATGTAATTGTCGTTACACCAATTTGTACAAAATATTGTTATATCAATGCATGCCATGCTCACTGTATCAGAACATTCCATTTCTAAGGCTATATTATAGCAATAACCCATGCCTGGGTGTGGGTAATGCTGGATTTACCCACGGTTGGCGAGGTTTGGTCCCGAGGGCGAAGCCCGAGGGACCAAACAAAGACAACCGTGGGTAAATCCAGCATTACCCACACCCAGAAGTGGGTTATTGCTATTATACAATGACATTATTTAAGAAAAGAAATAATTACTTTTCTTAAATAATGGCATTGTATAATGCCTCTTTGCTGCCCTTCCGCAGCTGTCTTGTGTTCCGCGGCAGTTCTGATGTACTGCGCATGCCTACGCAGTACATCAGAGCTGTGGGCAAAAGCAACGGAGAACGCAAGATCTCCGTTGCTTTTTACTGTCTTGCTATGTTAAGTGGGTTTAACATAGCGAGACAGCTTTAAAATAAGCAACGGGATCTCCGTTGCTTATTTTAAAGCTGTCTCGCTATGTTAAACTCATTTAACATAGCGAGACAGGTTAAAAAAAAAAGCAATGGAGATCGCAAGATCTCCGTTGCTTTTTACACACTGTGTCGCTATGTTAAAGGTGTTTAACATAGCGAGACAGCTTTAAAAAAAGGAATGGAGATCTGCGTTGCTTTTTTTAAACCTGTGTCGCTATGTTAAACTTTTTTAACATAGCGAGACAGTGTTTTATACTAATGGAAAAAGTCCGGGCGACCGGACCTTTTTCCGTTAGTATATTGAGGGATTTACAACGGGCACGCTGGTTGGGCTGGCCAATCAGCGTGCACGTTTTAGAGGAGGCATTGTATAATATGCCAGAACTGATCTTGCCTAACAACCAGCTAGACATATTGTTTGCAGTGTTGAGCATGGCAACAATATTAATCAGTTCCTGTCCATTGTATGTATTGTTTACATAACTCCTCACTTCCTGTGCAACTCAGAATGTTGTTTCAGTTACTTATGAAATATAATTTGTATTTCTCTTTACTCCTTACAGAAGCTTCCATTTTTCCTAGGTTGTGGCTGAAAGGGGCCTCAGGATAATTTGTTATACCTATCTAAGAAACAAGTTAAGTCCCAAATGCACACTTTGTCAGATTACTCAATATTAAATATTGAAACTTAACTTTATCTACTGACTAAAAGAGGCTACATCATTTATTAAAAAAATACAGGCATGATAAAATAATTACTTTCTGCATACTTTTATGCTTACTATAGATGACTGATGTCTTCTTTCTTTTTATTGACTTATGTAAGTCTCTCAACAAGGCATTTGCATTCACTTTGTAGCGCAGGTTATGCTTTGGAGAATAAAATGTCTGAATACCATCACTCAGTGTTCTACATTCAATTGCAGTTTAAATTGTATTATTGTATTGCGTCTTTATGTTGCAGCTGGCACAGATAGATATCTTCCCTTTAGGGAAGGAAATGTTTTGTGTGATTAGATAATTAGGTGAATTATTTGGGCAAAACAATGGCTGGTTATAAGACAGTAATGTCTATATTAAACATGAACATTTTAGCATTAAGCATAAAATTATGCTGACTTCTGAAAATCAGATTAACCAGAGATTGTTTGGTGTTGTAAACAGATTACCTTTTTTTTCTGTGCAAGCTGTAGTGAGTTAGTGAATGGCCTTGGTACATCATTAATATTACCTTAGATTCCTTGTCTCTTAGAATGGTGTTCACATTCCACTAAGCACTAACATCACTCTAAATGAACATCCTGCTGACATTATGCTGGCAATTTAAAAAATGTGGTAATGCCCTTGTTTCTGTTGCTATCACTTTAATGAGGCAGACCAAACTAAACCAAAATAAAATGTGTTCTGTGTGGCATATCTTGATCTTAAACCATGTCTGATAGAAAATAAAGAAATGCGTTCCTCATGTTGTTGAAATAGTTTTGATCGGATTTCTCAATATTCATTTTATCAGTTTCTTTGAGTTAATGCACATGACATATTTTAAGCAGTGATTTTTCCCCTAGTATACACATAGGATTGTACTAGGCTACTGCAGAATGGAATGTTTTATTTCAGCATTATTATGCAGTATAAATATTTGAGGTGTGCATAATCTGACATTGCTAGAATATAACAAAGTCATAATTCTCCAGTCTGTATCTGAGGAAATTCAATGTATGTTAGCTGTTGTTTTTTAAGGATGAAGTTCTGCAGATTTCTGTAAATATTTGTAAATCATTTGTAATCTGCAGTGTTACTTAATAAGTCAATATACGTTCATAATATTTAATGGCCTTTAAATATACATCTGTTCATAGTGTAGAATTATGTTGTTTTATGTAAAGTAAAACTATGATTTTTAACAGTTCATTGTTATGGAACACTGCTTTTATTGATGAAGAAATTTCAAAACTAAAAGTAATGAATTTTTCAAAGAAAAATGGTCCTTCTCAGGAATATAGAAATTTGATGGCAGATAATTAATGATGAGACTTTTCATCTAGACAATTAGGGCCAGATTCCAAAGGTTCAGGGTAACATACTGGAGATCCTCCACCATCCTGCCTTGCAAATACGAACCTGAATTTCATCAATGTTGCCAGGAATAACATCCTCCACTGAGTAGGTTATGCCCATATCAGTACCTTGCAACAGTGATGGACTGAATTGCTAACATTTCCACTATGCTAGTAGTGAGTGAATATGTTTGGAGACATTTTATTTAATGAGTTTCACTACCCTTTCCTATCTGTGGAACTGGCTGACCTGCAGAGTCCAGATGAAGCTCCCTGGTGATTCACCTCCACCTGTACGGCATCTGGGTACTGCTGGTAAGACGCTAGTATGCTGTACCAGAGCTGCCATACAGGTGGAGCTGCATGGCCATGTGGCTGTCCTGCCCAGCAGCACCACCTGATAGGGTAATGCATGTATGATAGGTTGCGCAGCCATCATTCTTACATTCTCACCGCCCTTGGATGAGGAAGGACATGCAGAATGACTAGCCCACTTGGACATAATTTCCAACTTTAACTGTATTATCTGTGTGAGCTGACCCCACTTTATTTCAGGATGACTTGCATGCTACCTAACCCCATTAGTTGAGGTCCCTGGCCACTAGCTCTACAACTCCCGTACAGTAGCAGATAATGTGCATGTTAAGTTTACTACTGTAGACAGCCTGGCTTCCCACCATGCCCTGCCTACAGTACCATATCTGTCCTGCAGGTGGAGCTGTTGCTTCACTGAAGCAACCCATTGACATAGGGTTACTCCACTGCCTTAGGGTTTTACTTTGGAAGCCTTCACCAGTATTCACTCCCAAGTGCATTACAAACTGGATTCTACTTTTCAAGTAGCTGGTCCAAATTATCACTTACTGAATGAAGACTGGTACAACTCTTATTTTTAGACTCAAGCCTGGAGCAGTTGTTGGGAGTAGCATATTATTTCATGACAGACTCCTTTTGGAATCTAACCTATTGCCATTTTGCATTAATTCTTCTGATACAATTCTATATATGCCCAACTGCATTGCTGACAATATCTGATCATTAACTGAGGCACTTCTTTCCACATTTAGGCATTCATCAGCCATTTTTTATATGTAGTATACTTCTTATCATAAGTACTGGCAGATTGCTTTGAATATACTGAAACCTTTTCAGAAAGAAAATATTTTCAAAGTCCACATGTATCTGTCTCTTTCTTATTTTACATCATAAAATAGACAGTCTTGTACCCTTCTGTACTAAAGATGCTTATGGCAGCAGCCTTCATTGTTACCTCAGAATGCTCTGGTATGTTACTGGTCTCACCCATTATTATTTATCTGTCAGTCAGATACATAAAGTGATCCTGTGGTTCTTTTTTGAGCGTGAAGTGATCCACATGTATAAAGTCAAAGTCTGCAGCCAGTGCCGTGGTGTAAACAGGTACAGCCATAACTATAGCCCAGGTGACTTGGGTTTGATCAGCATCTCAGGCATCTGATGAGCTGTTAGGGAAGGATGGGTGTGCTCTTCAGGGGCGGGGGTCAATGTGGCATTCTAGAAATTGAGGGCATGGAAATGGTGTGGTTCAAGGAAGGGCAGGTGGTGAATATTGGCTGAGTTGCTGTGCAGTGATACATTAACATGTCATTTTTGCATACTCACCCCTCAGATATGGTAGCGAACATGTCAAGAGGACCACTGGTAGGTCATAAACAAAAATTCCTCCACAGAAGTGTATGATACAAAGTCTAGTGACAAAGTGAAGCTCCTCACTGTTTCCATCCTTGTGAATTGAGTGTGGAGAAGTTAAGCAGGGGTAGGCAGGCCCAGCAAAGGATGGGGAGCACTGGGATATGCTGATGATTGACTGGGTGGGAGGACAAAAAAGGAAGACATAACAAAGAGGGGAGCACAGAAGGAAAACATGAAGATGGTTGTAAGAGGTGAGAGAAGAGGTATACTGTGTTTTTCTTGGGGGATAGACTTCCTCTAATTTTTCAATTTTTTTTATATAAGAGAGGAGTTTGGTGAGAAGGGGATAAGAGGGTGGAGTAGAAAGGATAAGGAAAGGAGAGTGGTAATGAAGGCTCAAGCCCACAAAGAACCCCTGGGCCACAGGACCTCAAACATTTCCACTTCCCAGTGTTGTTGTGGTGGAGGACCCCGTTGTTGAGGGCATAGGAACCTGTGGTGGTGCAGTGGTTGGAGGCATCTGGGGCAGTGAGTCTTCAACCAAATGAAGAGAACCTTGAACTGCCTGCTCCACTATCTCCTCAGCCATGTCCCAAAGCTAATAATCAGTGAGACTTGCCAGGCTGCCAGTTGCCAGGGTTCCCAAAGGACCAATGCCAAGACCCTAACCCAGTGAGGATGTCCCTATATGGGCATAGAGTAAACATTCCCTGACCTGAGTGGTACATGGCTGGGCTGTTTTTAAAGATTTTGGACCTGTAGAAAAATTAGCAGAAATGGGAGAAAAAGAAAATAAAGAAGGACAAAGGAATGCATTGTTAAAATAAGAGCAAGAGAGAAAAATTGGAGGGGAAAAGAAGAAATACAGACAATAATTTCACACATAATGTTAGAATTCATTTCAGTCTTTATTAGCACTGAATTTTTATATTTTTAAATCTATATTCAAGTGAAACAAAAATTCTGAGTAATGTTTATGGATACATGGGCACAATCAGTATATTGCTATCAAGTGGCGAGGACTTTTACACTTGCAGATTACTGATAATGAGATATGCTGGTTTAACATAAGAAATGATAATACATTCAAAATGTCTGCCTTTTATGGACTTAGCTACAGTGCTGTAATGAAAGCACTTTATGCTTTCTATTATCTTTGTAAATACTCCTGCAATGTTAGAAACAAAATCAGTTAAAGACAGAAAACAGCTTTTATTATTTAACATTGTTTTTTTAAATGTAATAAGTTTTCAATCATACTTACAAGCACCATCAGTCAAAATGTGAGTCTCTTGGGCTGAATTATACTGTAGGCTGGATTCATAAAGGTTACTACAAAGTGTACATTATGTGCATATTTAGTGTATAGACAGCACAACCATTGTGTCATTGCTGTTATTGAACTCAGAAAGTATACACTTTGTGTCAGCCACCTATAGAACATATAACAGCATGGTTGTTTACTTGTCTCAGATTTTTTTCCTTAGTTTTCTGACAATATTACTAGTACTACTTGAAACTAATTGCAAACATGTATTTTCATTTCTGAAATAAGTTTTGATTCATTAAGCATGGAAACAGTAAAGTACAGATTGCCAAACAAACATTACTGTTAATCCATCTCTGCCAGTATTTCCTTTATTGCAAGCTGAAGTAGCAGACGTGCATCTTTCTAGATTAGAACTTGTTATATAGTGTTTATATGTGTGTACAGCTTGTCTGGGAAAGGAGTATGTCTGGAATCTTACCATACACTTTAACTGTAGGTTCCGTTTGCACTGTGTTTCGCATGCTTAGCAACAGTTTTAAATATCCTGTGAATTTTCTTTAGGCAACATGGTTTAAACTTGCCCTCAAAGGCAGAAGCTGTACACAAATAAAAATGCAACAACAGAATGGAGGTTTTAAAATCCTTCAACATTAACTATCATACAACAAAACAGATTAACGATTAGAAATGGGCGCAGCACATATAGTTTATGGCATGTATATTTTAATAACTTGCTGATTAATTAGTGTAAGCATGTACTGGTTTGTTTGTGTCTTTCGGCTTTTCCCAGTTAGGGGTCGCCACAGCGGAACTCCGGTCCGCTAATGATTGGCAGTTGATTTTTACATACCAGCTTGCCAGGCCTGACGCACAACCTTCAACGAAGGTACGCCCATTCATGCATGTCTCCACGCAGAAGACGCTCTAGCTGAGAATCAAACCTAACAGCGTCTTACTGTGAGGCGACAACGCTACCACAGCACCACGACCGTGGATTTTGTAAGCATGTACTGGTATTATGTAGAAATGTATGCAGAAGTAATCCAACTGATCATCTCTCATTAAAGTATGTGCAGGTCATTCACCTGACACTTAAACCACCAACACCCTCCCCCAACCAGCTAGCTAAGTAGTGGTGTCTAATTGAGTTCAACTGTCTTGTACATGCAGTTAATATTGTACAAGAAATGACTGTCTGGTACAATTATCATACTAAGAAATATTTTCTGGCCTATTCAATCAAAATCCTTTATTTACCAAAAAGTGTCTGCATGTAGTTCAAGTAATAACTAAAGCTAATGCCTATTGTACACAAAATTACGTGGCATTGCAAATATGTATTTTTTTTACATAAATACATTTATATGCATGAAAAAGTAATAATAAGTATATTTATGCAGCTGTACATCTGTATTTTACAGATATGCATACTTATCTATCTCTCTCTCTATATATATATATATATATTCATATATATATATATATATATATATATATATATATATATATTTATGTACAGATGCAATTCTGTGTAAAGATATGTTTATGCTTTGTCATGCATAATAATTATATATAGATACACATTTGCACTTACACATACTTTTATTCTAACATAACTCCCTAAACCAAACAGCTCTACTTTCCACTGAACAATGGCTTTCAGAAAACTTACTGATTCTCAATCCTAATAAAACCAAACTCTTACTCTTCCTACCCAACTCTCTTAATCATCATAAATCCTTCTTTGTGTCTTGCAATAACACAGCTATCCTACCTGACACCCACACAAAACTCCTTGGAGTCATTATCGACGACGAATTAAAAAATTCAGTCAACACATACAGCAATGTATAAAGAAAACACATCAGAAATAAGGTCTATTATACCAAAACAAAAAATATGTCAGTCCCGAAGCTAGACTCACCCTAGAACAAGCACTCCTCCCCCCCTCACTCTTCTATGCTGCTCCAGTTCTCACAAATATCCAAAAACCTACCCTGAATAAACTCCAACAATCCTACCACAAAATAGCCAGATTCATCACCAACTCCCCAAATAACACACACCACTGCATTGCTTTGAAGTCTCTACAATGGCTAGAACTCCCACAACTACTACATCTCTATCAATTTCACATGTTGCACTCTATGCTCTTTAAACCATCCTACTGTCCATCCTTATCTCTCCTTGTCTCTGTCTACACCCCATCTCGACCCCTCCGCACCTCTAATCAACAATTGCTTGATATTTACCACTCAAATAAGTCAGTAGGTAAGCTACTCTACAAACACTCTGTGGCCCAAGCCTGGAATAAACTACCCCTTGACATTCACTCAGTCTCTCACACCTCACTATTTAAAAGAAAACTAAAGACTCATTTACTCAATTCCAGAATTTGCCCCTGCTATGACCCTACATAATTCTCTCCACCCCCCCACATTGGAATCACTCCATCTATCCTTGTCATACTTCTGAACTCTATCTCCACTAGTACAGTTACATAGCATCAAAAAAAAAAAAAAAAAACCTTGTGCTGTCATTTAACTATTGTTAATGTTGTTTTGTTTATTGTTTTACTACTGTAATGACTAGCTTTATTTCTATTGTTTGCTGTGCTTGTATACTACCTTAATGTTTTTTTATTGTACTATCTGGAGCTTTTCTCCTCAGGTCTCCACTGAAAATGGGACAAAATCCAAGTTGGACAAACCCGGTCAACAAATGTCAATAAATAAATAAATAAATAAATAAATATACCTTCAATTATGCAACATTTATATTTTTTAAACCTATATTTGATATGATTAAAAAAATAAAAATACTTACTGTAGAACTCTGGCCTTCTCACTGCCATTTACACACTCAGCCAGCTGGTCAGACCTACACTTCCTTTGGTCATCTTACCTGGGATGCAACTAGTGGCATAGAGAGTAATCCCTGTCAAGGTAGATAGACGCTCACCTAAGTCCTACCAGATGTAATTTGTTTCCAATTTAAACCATGAACATAGGATTTAACCCTATCAGGGTATGAGTCTCTAATAGGGTACCCTTACAGCTGCTGCCTTTATTCAAAGTGCCAAAGACAGAATGAGGAATGTATGTTCAGGGCTGTGGTGCACAGGTTTGGAACAACACCATTTGGGGAGTGACTTCACAAGAAAAAGAAATTACTCTGTAGGAACATTACTATTGGAATTGATATTAAGCACTAGTTTGGTTTAACCAAATTGCTTTATTTGTCACATACTTTTTTTGAAGTAACGCTTCCACAGCTCCTTTTCAAAATCAATACAATTCAGTCATGAAATCATTACTTTTTAATTTGCCTAAATGTATGTGTGCTTATGTGATTAACTTTTATTTTATTTAAGTAGTATACCCATATCTGGCATTAGGTACCCACAAAACTTGTGACTGTGGGGAGCCTCCAAATCTATCACTGCAATTCAGGGCCCCCACTGGGATGCAGCCATCAAGCTTCAGTAGTCAGGTATCATGGTTTCAGCAGCAAAATCTCAGCTAAGAGAGTGAGGTTTGTGTTGGCATTTTTTACCCTTGTACTTCTTGCCAACTCAGTAAGTGACGTTGGCAAAAGTAGCAATCTACCAGGTGCACTTTAGGACCTGATTGCCTGCAGCCTGGAAAGTTTTTTTTTTTTTTGGAATGGCATAGTTGCAAGGAAAGGATCTGGTTGGTCCAGACAAGCTTACAGTGCTTCCTTATCCATGGAGATTTGCCTTTAGAAAGGCACATGCTGCAAGCTTTACTGGTTTGACTAGTAAACAGTTAAGATGTGTGACATTCATTTTGGATTTGGCATCAAGAAGCAAGTGATTGAGGTGTTAGGGAACACCTTCTTACTAGGAGCTCTTTTACTCAAAAGAAAAAAAAACTGTCCTTTTCAGGATAACTGAAAGCTCTTATGGAATTAAGTCAGTCTGCCATCAGGGTGAGCACAAGTGTCCCAGTTAACTGAAGAACAGAAGCAAGCATAAGCAACTTGCTTGAACCAGTAAGTCTATCTATAGAAGGCAAGTCGCTGTTTTTGGGGGATGTCATATTGGCAGGCATACCTCTCTAGTGTTGATATTTTCACAGAATGTCCAGACTTTTGCATGATATATATTTTTAGTCTATTCTCATGTTTTTCTCACAAAAAAGTTTTTTTTCCGGCAAATCACTGAGGAATGAAGTCACTAAATTATGACATACATTTGAGTTTACATTTTCTGTAGGCTATAAAGTGTAGGACTAACACAGATCATGTTCTAGTACCTTTCTAAGTTTATAACATTAAAATCTGTCCTTATTTGTGGGCTTTGTCCAGATTTCATGTGCTAAGAAGTTGAAAAGGAGGGGTATCTTTGTAACGCTAAAAGTATTTAAACTCTTCCTGGCTTTATGCCATTTGTTCTCCATTATTTTGGTTTTGTCCAGAATTCTTTTGTTGCGGTAAGGAGGTGGGAGGGGAGACGAGAAAAGCAAAACAAATTTGAAATGATTTTTGAGTCTATTGCATGTAAACAGTCCTCAAATAAATTGTTGTACACTGTGCTGTTTTGTTTTCAGGAGAGGCCTTAGGTCACCTGGTGCCCTAGGCAAAAGGGCTCAACAGCACCCCCCACCACACCACCCTGTGCGCCCATCCTAGTCTACCTACACCAAATAAATACTGGAAAAGCACCCCTACTAGAGCAGCACCCTAGGCGGCCACCTAGTTGACCTATGCCTAAGGCTGGCTATGTTTATTTTTATATGAGAACAAGGTTTAAGCTTTCCTTGATGTTATGCCTCTGTTTTTCCATTATTTTTTACTTTATCCAGATTTGCGCTAATAAGAGGTGGGTGGGGGTGGGGGGTAAGGAGTGAGTATGTTGCAGAATGGCCAGACTTTGTTTGTTATCTGCATACTACTGCAAAATTTGTTTTAACATTTGTCTATAGCAGCAGTCTTGAGAATGTGCCCCCTCATACTGGACCTTTGTACAGGCATCATTTTTGTCGATGTCCAGAATTCTTGAGCAAGAAGGTTAAAAGGTGGGGGCTGTGGTGGAATATTAGCAAATGTATAGGTTAGGTATGAAATGTCCCCTTTGTTCTACCATTACCTTTACTTTTCTTGTGCGATGTGGCTGAG
Source organism: Protopterus annectens (assembly GCF_019279795.1). Classification (NCBI taxonomy): domain Eukaryota; kingdom Metazoa; phylum Chordata; order Ceratodontiformes; family Protopteridae; genus Protopterus; species Protopterus annectens. The sequence continues at coordinate 22,356,026 of NC_056731.1, forward strand.
AGAGGGAGGGCACTGCAGGAAATACTGAGAAATATTCATGTTTTTCTGTTTGTAAAAGTAGTATTTAAAATGTGTCCCTGATTTTTTCACCTTTTCACTGCCTTTATTTTTGTCATTGTCCAGAATTCTTGTGCTAAGAGGCTGAGAGGTGGGCGCTGTGAAACTATTGCTGAATGCCCAGATTTTTAAGTTTGAAGTGTCCTTGATTTTCTGCCTTTGCCCACGCATTAATTTTAGCATTGTACCGATTTCTTGTGCCAAGCAGTTGAGCAGATAGAGGTGTGGTGCAATATTGTCGAATGCCCAGATTAAGTTTGAAATGTCCCTGATTTTATGCCTTTGTCCTACCATTATCTTTACTTTTAGCATTGTCCAGATTTCTTGTTCTATGTGTTAAAAAGATGGCGGGAAGGGCTTTGGTGAATACTGCCAAATGTACATAGTTTTCCATGTGTAAAAGCAGTATTTAATATGTCTCTGATCTTTACACCTTTGTCCTTCCATTATTTGTGCCTTTCCATTTTTCTTGTGGTAGGAAACTGAGAGATGTGGGGTGGCTGGACACTACAGACAAATGGCACACTGGTGTCTCACCTGTATGCTGTTTGACTTCACCTGATTTTGTTTGGGTTTAAATCTGTCTGCCTCAGTCTCTGTAATTCCCTACGGCTCTGTCCTGTATGTCTCCTGTGTCTGTAGCCTTTTTGATATGGCTGTTTTGTCTGCTTGTGCACTCTGACTGTTATGCATGTTTGTAGCTGTCTTGTGTGGTGAGGTCAGTATGTCCAATGTATCTTGTTTATTACAGTTTTGTTGTAGTGTTCTCTTTGTCTAATGTGTGTGCCTCTTTCCTGTGTGTAGGAGTCTCTCTTCAGTCAAGAAGCCTAGGAGAAACCTCTCTGGAAGCCAAAGCAAAACGTCAACATGTAATGTATAAGCAAGACTTTATGAGCATAACACTTTTGTCCATTTACTATGAACTTCATCAGATAAAGCATAATTAAAGGATCAGTATTTTATATATAAAATGCTCCAATCAAAATTTACCATTTCTGTAACAATTAACCCACCCCCTAAAACATTAAAAACATACTGTTAAAAGTAGATCAACTGCATCAAATAAGTCAAATACATTAAATACATTCCAATATTACAGACTTTGCCTGTTTTGTTGGATTTAAGGCAAAACATCAAAAATAAAAAAACTATGAATCATGTTAAATAGAAATAACAGTATAAAAATAAGAATTTCATCTATCCAATGCTTTCAACTTTAATAGACAATAAATAGAACAAAAGTCATTTAACCCTGGCCACCTGAAAACGTTAAGCCTCAGCTGCCATATGAGTTCTTTTTTCTATAGCAACAGGCTAGTAGGGCCTCTCTTGTTCCCAAATTTATGGCATCTATAGCCATGTACTTAAAACTATGTCTTGGAAATGCTTTGTTGTGTTTTGCCAGGGAATTAACATCCGACTCCTTTCTAATGCCATATTCGTGTTCATAAATTCTGTCTCTAAGTCTGTGATCGGTTTTACCGATATAATAACATGGACAATGTTGGCAATTGGCTACATAAATTACCCCCTTGGAATTACAATCAAATTTATAAGTGATACGATACTCTTTTCCATAAAATTCTCCAAAACAGATTTAAAATTGGTTCCCTCCTGAAAACTATTCTTGGGGTAGGTCCAAATTTGTCCCTAAATTGGCTTTCCTCCATCAGGATAGCCCAATTCTTGGATAAAATCCTGTATATACTCCCGTGTTCAATAAATCGAGTAATGAACTGGGCATTGTTCATTGACAAGAGACCTGAATTGGTCCTCTCTTTATTAGTAATAACCTCCCCAATGGGATTATTACCCATTGCACTGGAAAACCCTAAAATAGGACGGAAGCAACCTGTTTTTCCGTTGGAGAAAACCTCATTCTTTAATTCGGTAAGTAAATGGGAGGGATATCCTCTCCTCTCAAACAGAGATATTAGGAAATTGCATCTGATGAAGTTCACAGTCAATGGACGAAAGCATTACGCTAATAAAGTCTTGGTTATACGTTAAATTTTGACGTTTTGCTTTGGCTTCCATAGAGGTTTTTCCTAGCCTTTTTGTCATTATTTTTTAGTTTGTTCTCAGTTTTTGCTGTAGTTTGTTTTTAGGCTACAGATATGGCCTCAGGAACATCAGAGCTTTTTTCAGAAACTGACTCGGACAATACCAATGCTTCTATTTGAAATCTAATGGCATTAATCCAGCACTTGACCGGAAGAGTGAAAGCTTTGTCCCAGATGGTTATTGGACAACATGCAGGCAATGCACCTATTTTAATGAATGCAACAATGCCTGACAACAACGTTTCAAGTTCCCACATTGAGAATAATTCACCCCTTCTTTCTGAGACACAGACTTTGTTATCAATCCACCACTGAGGCATTCCAAACATATTAAAGGGAGGCGGGTGAACGCTCAACAGCCCAACCAACCACAAATCCAGGATTTTTACACACCTCCAGACAGGAACCAATGGAACCTCATAAATCTGGCTTAGCCTTCCCGGAACAACCTCCCGCAAGTGAAGAACTCATGGACACCCTTTCAACAAACTCACTAAACACGGACATGGTTCAGGATGTTTTTATATCTCAGGAGACTGGTTTTCACACACCAAAGGGGATTTCCATAGTTACAATTTTTCAGGGACAAACAGCCATGGTGGATCTACTTTCTAAAGGTATGACTTTTGCTCCTAGTCACAGGGCCAATGTGCCGAATACTTTTATTGACTTAAAATATTTACATGCAAACTGAATTTATCCCTACTATTTGACAATACTGGCTTACAGGAGATGTTTTGGCATATTTCCAGCACGTTTAATCCCCCCCTACATCCAACATTAGGTTTATTTGAAAAAAATGTGTGAACTGGACTTGAGGAATTTATTTGAACATAGAAAGTATTACAAAATGGATAATTTAACGGAACATGAGCAGGAGTTGCTAGATTTCATAAGGAAACAGAAAATGCATATCATGTCTCCAGACAAAGGGGGTGGTTTGGTAATAATGGATTTGCTTAATTATAAATGTAGAATGCATAGTTTACTGGATGATACAGCTTAAGAAAGGATTTCTAGGAATTAATTGAATGGGGCCTATAAGAAAATCTATGGGCAGATAAACAATATGTTTATAGAACATTGTATCACTTTGCAAATGTTTAATTATTTCAATATGACAGTCCCTATTTTGCCTTGTATTTTCAGAGTGCCAAAAATACATAAGGCCATTACCAACCCCCAAGGGCGCCCGCAGGCAGGTGCAAGGGGGTGCACTTGCACCCCCCTGGAATCGGCTGACTAGATAATTTAAAAAAAAAGTTTTTTTTTTTTTTTTTTTTTTTTACATGCGTTCTTCTTTAAGAAGAAAGAATGCACTAACAGTCCAGTCGCGGGCGTGCTGACGTCATCGCTCTCGCTCATATTTAGAAGTTTGTGAGCGGGAACTCACACGGACCGTTTTACAAGAGGGATGATTCGAGTGGGAATGGAAGATGGGACCTGAAACGGAATAACAAGCGGGAGTAGACGGACAGAAGATGGGACACTTTCAGGTAAAGGTGTGTGTCTAATATAATTGCTCCTGCACCATAGCCTAAAATTATTGTTTTACATCTAGCTTCTATTCATTTACTCAGAAAGCTGCATAATAAATATCAGTGTAGACACACCTTGCTGTGGGTCAGCTATTAGCTAAGAAAATTAATGTTTTAATATTTAATATAAAGCAGTGTTTAAATACGTATCTAGAGTACAATATTTATATGCAAATGCTGTGTAAAAACACAACTGGTGTGTTCTTTTTGCTTCTTTTTGCAGGAGTAAGACTGTATTAATACCCACTACCTCAACCTTCCACAGCAAAGCTCCATAGTACCCCACTGAAAAATAAGTTAAACATTGCTTTATTAAGCCTTGTATTTTACTAAATATAGCTTCAATTGATCTTTGTCTGCATCTTTTCCCTGTTTTACATATTTTTCTTTACATATTTGAAAATATACAGTAGCATAGTACAGTTCAGCCTACGGCAAAGAAAAAGTCTTTTCATAACTGTCCCTGATAGATAACAGAAGAAAACAAGTATGTCATGTATATGTATATGTGCATGTTATGGCATACATGCATCACAGTGAAACACAAGATCGTTATGGTTAAAAACAGTATTAATAAAAATACTTTAGATGAAAGAATAATATTGATATGCAATACAGTCGATCAATCATGAAAACATAAATGTCATTTTAAGGATAAATTACCAGTGAAGGTGTTAAACGAATCAAATCCAAATATGTTTACAAAATCCAAGGTATGGTGAGTTTATATTGGATAAATGATCATTTAAGAGCATTTAAATATATTACCTTTGAAATGCCCTCTTCATTGGCATCCATTTTCCTTCGCATCTGCATGAATTTCCACATGTCATTAACAGGGGATGTTTATTCAAGTCCACTGCTCATTTTTAAAGTTCTGCACTATTAGGTAGTTTGTTTAGGGCATCAATTTGCCTCTCAATCTCTATTAGTTCTTTCTCCATCTGATGGTATGGACTTGTTTCCTTTATGTCTTTTTCTGTTTCTAAGGTTGATTTCTGTAGGTACAAGCTTGGAGGAGGTTTGAAGAATTCTCTGTCTTCTTCTCTTATTTCATCATTGACATACTGAATATTAAGGTTCTTTAGGATGGCATGCAACAAAGTGTGAAGAGCATTGAAATTAACTGCACCAATCTCTGGGGTGCCAATGGACAAATTGGCCAGGTCAAACAAGCTGATTGCAGTTGTCATTGTTATTATTATTTTTATATTAACAGTCAACTACGGTTTACTATATTACGGCGCTCTACATTCTCTGTTGAGATTTTTGCTATATTTATCAGAGATCATGTTTTGAGCTTGTTCCTTAAATCCTTTTGCAAGCTGCTTTCCAAATCTTTGCTCACGTTCTTCATTTTCGAACCCTGCTCATGGGGAAAAGTTGTAAAAGCCTGACAAATACTAGCGTTTTTAAAGACTCACTAATATTTCAGTCTCTCTTCCCCGCTGACCAGCACCACCTATCTTTATTGCTGATTGGTAAAATAGATGTATTCTTGCTAGTTCAAGTTTTGATTTGCTATGTTCCCTGCCCGTGAGTCTTTGTTTAGGTCCTTCGGTAATAGATTAGCATTGTGAGTTGCTAAGTAACGGATCGCTCTGTCAGCTCTAGACAGACAGCGAGTGTCATGTTTGTTGAGCTGCTCAGGACATACTACATATTATGTCAATTTGTTGATCAGTAATTGACCCAATTTTGCTGTTTTTTTCCCTCCTGCATGGCTATTTATCAGCAAAGCATGATTTTTTTTCCATGGGTGCAAGTTAGAGCTGCCTCTAAGAAACGAGTACAAGAAGCAACATCTAGCCCTACAGACTGTTGGCTGCTTTTCCAACAGTGCGGTTTTATACCTAATGAAGGAATTTTTAAATGGGTCAAATATGGAATTGGTTTTATCGTGAGTAGCAAATGAAAGCAGTTACCATATTAAACGTATTTCTCCTAACTTGATGATTCACAATGATATAGGCATCCAATGTATTATAATCTGTGGTTTCTGCATTTGTGTCCTTGTTGCCTGACAGCTACATGTTCTCTGGTTTTATTCTTGGCTGTCTGGACTGTTTCTCCCTGGGCCTCTGCTAAAAATTAGCTTTTTTTTTTTCAAAGTCAGACTTTCCTGGTTAACAAATGTTAAAAAAATGGACACATTTCAATATCAGACTTCATATTCTTCAGAAAGTGCATGGTGACAAAAGCTTTTATTCTAGCAATTTTCTAAGTGTACAAGATGGATATTTGAAATGTATCCCTGTGTTTGGGACTGTATTCACCCCATTATTGGCTTCATCCAGGTTTTGTGCTAGGGTTGAGAGTTATGGTAAGAACTGAATTCACTGAATATGTTTGGGAGCTGTATTCACACAGTATTGGCTTTGTTCAGGTAATGTTTGGGACTGTATTCCCCCCATTATTGGCTTCATCCAGGTTTTGTGCTAGGGTTGAGAGTTATGGTAAGAACTGAATTCACTGAATATGTTTGGGGGCTGTATTCACCCAGTATTGGCTTTGTTCAGGTATTTATTGGCTTCATCCAGGTTTTTTTTGCTAATGTTGAGAGCTATGGTAAGAACTGATTTCACTGAATATGTTTGGGGGCTATATTCTCCCATTACTGGCTTTGTCTGGGTGTTATTTGCTAAGAGGTTGAGAGCTATGGTGAGAACTGAATTCACTGAATGTTTGGTGGTTGTAGTCACCCATTATTGGCTTTGTTCAGGTATTTTGTGCTAAGAGGTTGACAGCTGTGCTGTGATGAGAACTGAATTCACTAAATGGTAAAATTTCAGTCTTCCTCTTTCACAAAACAGCTGATTTGGCGTAGTGGTATGTTGCTTTGACTGTTTTGCACGGGGTCCCCTGGGTTCAAGATGTGGCAGTAAAATGTATGGTGGTAACGCAGCATTTTATTCTAGCAACTTTCAAACATTATACAAGCAATGTTTAAAATGTGTCCCTGGTTTTTGGCCTTTGCCCCCCAATAAATTTTGGCTTTTTCCAGATTTCTTGTACTGCAAAGTTCAGAGATACAGCAAAGTGCAGAGATACAGCTGAGTGTCGAGTAGATTTTACAAGGAGCTGAGAGCTGCAGGGGAGCAAAAGTTTAGTGCTGCTTATGTTTAGTCTGCTTGCATTGTTAATAGCACAACAGATAGTGTACTTGCTTTAGATGCTGAAGGCTGTGGGTTTTACTCCCACAGTAGGTAAATGCATTGCTGATGCTGTATTGTGTTGTAAAGGGGGTGGATGCTGCAGTCCTTTTGGCAAAGATACCTAGTAACTATGAACCATCCATTCTCTATTGCGGTATTACTAGCTTTTCATTTTTGTATTGCATGCAACAAAGGCAATTTATTCTTCAAGGGTAACAGGCACTTTATTTGTAGATTAAACAATGACATATAAAGTGTTTGCTAGCAGCAACCTCTTTATTAGTTACAAATTTCTTCAATGTGGATTTTACTACTTCAGAGATTGTGTATATTTTTTACTGATACTGGTGAACTTGAGTAGACTTTTATGATGGAAATGTTCTGAATTGGGCAGTTTTGTCACTGGTGGATGCTTTTTTTTTCATTGTTTACTGGAAAAATGTTCAAAACAATAAATTTAAAATGCCCTTTAACAACTGTACTGTATTGTACAAGGAATATAATGTAATACAGTCAGGAAGGTGTATCAAAGAGCATGTGTATGTTATGTTCGAGGGGCCTATGATTTTGAAGACAGCCCAGAGTTAATATTTGCCATTTGCAAAATGTATTTTCTCTGAAAGTGGGTTTCAGTGCTGTTTCAATGCATGTGAGTTTCAAGGGCAGAGAAGTTTTAATGTTAGTCTATTTTCATTGTGAGACTGCATTGCTTTATCAGATATGTATTAGGGTTTGTGCTGTAAAATGCAAAATAAAACTTTCAAATGAAATCCTAAATCATCGCAGAAGTAAAGCAGTATGCACATTAGTGTTTATGGTAAATGGGGCAAAATAACCAAGGAATGGGACATTGGAATGGCTGCAGGGGGGAGGCTCCATTTGACCATGATTTTGTGAGGGGTAGCAAACTCAGACAGCCCTGGTTGAACTATACCTCTCAGTTGTCCATATCTTTGCAGAATGAATAGATATTTGCTGCTTATTTTTGGTTTGTTCCTCATAAAATTTGTGGTTTTCTAGCAAGTCATTTAAGAATGAAGCCATTAAATGACAGACATTGAGTTTCAGATGTCATAACCTTCAGAAAAATGCATGCTAATGCAAGACTGTCTTTAAGTTTATACAAGAGCAATTTTCAGTAGTGTTTGTATGTTCCCCAATATATTTGGCCTTGTTCAGATTTCCTGCATTAAGAGGTTGAGAGGTACGTGCAAATCACTTTGTAGATCAGGAATATCCAAACATCTCAATTGTCCCCAAGTCTGGCTCAAAATGTTGCTCTTCCCTAATAATCCCTCCTCCAAAATGGCAATTTTGGAAGAAAATGTGGAGGGTTTACAATTATAACTGTAATGATCAGTTATAGATTACCTTTATTTCAGAAATGCATGTGGATGCTCTTATTTTGTTAGCTGCTTCAAGTTAACTGTTAATATTAAAAAGGTGTCCCTTTTTTGACAGGTATTTTTGCATCACATTTTGGTCCGTTTTTCATAAAATTGTGGCTTTCTGGCAAATTAGTGGCAAGTCATTAAAGACTGAAGTTAGAAAATAATGGCAGACATTTGAGTTTCAGATTTTATACCCTTCAGAAAATTTGTACTAATGCAAGATCTATCTGTTCTAGTTAAGTTAATAAGAGCAATATTTAAAAATTGGCCTTATTTTTGGGCCTGTGTCCCACTTCTAGTTCTATGTATGGCTTTGTCCAGACTTCTTGCTCTGAAGTTGAGAGGTATGAGTGTCAAAGCCATCACCGTCAGCCAGAGACATTTCAAATTATGACATACTTATTGCACCCCACCCCCCATTGTAGTGGCTCTGGACGTGTCCAAGGAAGGCAAGGAGCAGTTATGCAGTGTAAGTGTGCAGAGTATTCCCCCATCCAAGATAGATCACAAATACGACCGTGGCTTTTCATCTGTCCTTGATTTTGCAAAATGTTCTGGTTTTCTATCAGATTTTTATACTGTTGATTTATGCTTCTTATTATTCAGGAACTGCATGCTGTCACAGTGCCCTGTTGCTCTGTTTAAGTAGCCATGGTTTAATGAACATCAGGTAAGCTTGTCGGAGATTGTAAGATGCAAGTAAGCTTTAGTAAGCTTGTTGGACATTGTAAGATGCAAGTAAGCTTTAGTAAGCATATTGTTAAAGAATTACCAGTATTGAAAGCCTTTTCGTTGTTGCCATGCAGAGAATATTTACATGACTAGATAATATATAAGCCTTGGGTATTGAAATGCATATGACAGTATTTGTAATAAAAGGACAGGATTACAATATTTTCAGAAGCTCATTACATTTTATTGGAGACCAGTGTCTTATAGCAGTGTCTGTGTGTCAGTACACTTGTAGTTGGGTGGCTTTAATGGTATATGGTAAATAAGCATTGCTACCTTACTTAAAAGCCAAGCTCTGCAACAGCTAGCTCCACACTTAAGTCAAAACACAATAGCTCTGGTGGGTAAATGTACTCTGTAGTAATCAAAAAAGGCAAATGTTTGAAATGACTACAGCTTATGTGCAAACACAATAGGTAGTGATGAAATAAAACTCTGCTAAAAATGCTTTAATGCTCCACATTGCTGAGCTGCAGATCAGTTATCACTAGCTACGAGGATTTCACCCACTTCAGATCAAGCACGGTGCCGTTCAGTGCAACCTTCCCAGAACTAATTCAAGTCTGACCAGAATTATTTGGTGTGTGTGTATAAGAGGGAGGTAGCATACCCCTCAGCTGTCCAGATTTTTGCCCCATATTCCTCTTAAAAAGGATTGAAGTTGCTAAATAATGAGACATTTCAGTTTTAGATGTCATGTCATTTAGAAAAATGCATACTAACACAAATCCTGTTACTCTTGCAATTTTCTAAGTTTCTGAGAGCCATATTTATAATCTGTCCCTATTTATTTTAGGCTTTGTCAAGATTTCTTCAAGATTTCTTGCATTAAGGTTGAGGCCTTGAGGGGTGTGGTATGTTTGTAAGAGAGAGAAAGTGAAATGCTGAAGTTAGAGTTAGCAGGTGGAATTTTCAAGGAACTGTGAGTTTTAAGGGAAGCGAAGTTTACTGTTGCTCATGCCAAGTCTGTTTACAATGCGCAACTGTTTTGTTTAGCAAATGGTATCTCTATTGTGGTATAAAGTTTTAAAGCTATGTTAGTAGGACCACAAGTAGAATACTTGCATCTTAATGTAAAGGCTTGAGGTTCTATTCCTACAGCATATACATTTGTATGCTGCAGTCCTCAGGATGTCCTCCTTTGGATGAGATGCCTAATAACTATAAACCTGTTTTTCAGCTTGTCATCCATTTTCTATTGCAATATACCAGCTTACCATTTTCTTAATTTAACATAGGCAATTTATTCTTTGATGGCAGCAGGCACTGAATTTGTAGATGAAACACTGAAATATACAGTTTTCTAGCAACAACATCTTCGTTAGTTTCAGATATCTTTAATGTGGAATTATTCAGATTACTTTTCCTTTGGCAGAGACACTCAAACAAGTGTTGCTGTATAATACAAGGGATATAATTCAATGATATATTATAATACAAGGGATATAATTCAATTATATATCAAATAACTTTTGCATGGCCCTAACGGTGTGCAAGGAGCCTATTGCTTGAAAACAGTTCAAAGGTAAATAACCCGCCACTGGACAGATGCATTTTCTTTGAATGTGGATTTCAATGCTGTTTCATTGAATGTAAATTTCAAAAGTAGAAGCTTTAATGCAAAGTCTGTTTTCATTGTAAGACTATTGCTTTGTTTAGGTTTAGTAAATGTCTCAGTGTTTGGGCTATGTTTGAAATAAAAGTTGTAAATTAAATCCAACTGCCTGTAATCATTGTAGAACTAAAGCATAAAACAGTATGCACACAGATTTGAACAGTGTCTACAGTAAATGGGGAGAAATAGCCAAGTAATGGGACACTGGAATGGCTGTGTGGGCGGGGCTTGGGGTGGGTGGGCTTGGGCGGAGCTGTGTTGGAAGGGGGCGGGGTGAGCTATGTGGGTGGGGCTCTGTGTTTGCACCCCCCTGCAAAAAATCCTGCGGGCTCCCTTGCCAACCCCCCTGTGCGGCCAGTAATAGATAGGAGAAATTCTATAACCTCTGCATGCACCAAATTTTTAGACATGAAGCTTAAAAAATGTGTAAGCTCCAAATTACATATTTGCAAGGATACCTGGAGTTTTCTGGGAACCATTAATGAGTTGAAATGTGACCCAGATTATAATTTGGCTACCACTGATGTGAAACACTTGTACACGGTTATCCCATAGGTAGATGGTATACAGTAGATCTCAGAATTTTTGCTTGAGAGGGGATATCCCAGCAGGATGTTAACCTTTGTGAAGTGCATTTTGAGATTGTACTTAGTAATAACGTTTTTTTGTTTTGAAGGAGGATTGTACCTACCAAAGAGTAGAGTAGCTAAGGGCTCCCCCTGTGGTGTGGTGTTTGCAATTTTACTCCTGGCAGCATGGGAAAATAGATTTAATTTTAACAGTATCTTTTTGGTCAACATCCAGTTATATTTATGGTATTTGGATGATTTGTTTGTTGTATGGAAGGGTAATGAAAATCAGTTTAATAACTGTATGGAATATATTAATGGTATAACAAGGTTTTAGAAATTTAGTAATGATTTCAGCATGGAAGGGATCTCCTATCTGGATGTTAGGTTGGAAAAGAATCATATTAAAGGGAGATTTATATCTAACATTTTCAGAAAGAAAACTTATTCAAATAGTGTTTTACACTATTCAAGTGCACACTCTATCCATCAAAAAAGTTCTGTAGTTAAGGGGCAGCTCATACGAGCTGCCAGTATGATTACCTTGGAAGAACATTTTTTTACAGGAATGCAATTTCCTAATATCTCTGTTTGAAAGGAGAGGATATCCCTCCCATTTGCTCACCAAATTAAAGAATGAGGTCATCTCCAAGAGAAAAACAGATTACTTCCGTCCTATTTTAGGGTTTTCCCATGCTACAGGTAATGATCACATTTATTACTAATGAAGAGAGGACCAGTTCAGGTCTCTTGTCAATAAGCAATGCCCAGTTCATTACTCGATTTAATATCAAACACGGGGGTATATGCAGGATTTTATCTAAGAATTGGGCTATCCTGATGGAGGAAAGCCAATTTAGGGACAAATTTGGACCTATCCCTAGAATAGTTTTCAGGAGGGAAGCCAATTTTAAATCAATTTTGGAGAATGTTAGTAGAACATCTTCGAACAGACACCCTCAAATTAGCCGATGTGGAAGATGTCCATGGTGTTCCAAAATCAGTATTGGTAATACTTTTCATGTGAATGGAAAGGAGCATCGTATTACTTACAAATTTGATTGCAATTCCAAGGGGGTAATTTATATAGCCGATTGCCAACATTGTCCATGTTACTATATCGGTAAAACTGACCGTAGACTTAGAAACAGAATTTATGAACACGAATATGCCATTAGAAAGGAGTCAGATGAGTACACGGCTATAAATGCCATATACCTGGGACCAAGAGGGGCCTTACTAACCTGTTGCTAGAGAAAAAAAGAACTCTTATAGCAGCTGAGGCTTAACGCTTTCAGGTGGCTGAGGTTAAATGACTTTTGTTCTATTTCTTGTCTATTAAAGTTGAAAGCATTGGATAGATGAAATTCTTATTTTTATATTGTTATTTCTATTTAACATGATTCATAATTTTTTATTTTTGATGTTTTACCTTAAATCCAATGAAACAGGCAAAGATTGTAATATTGGAATGTGTTTAATGTATTTGACTTTTTTTTTTAATGTTTTAGGGGGTGGACTAAGTGTTGCAGAAATGGCAAATTTTGATTGGAGCATTTTTTGTATAAAATACTGAGCCTTTAATTATGTTTTATCTGATGAATTTCATAGTGGATGAAAGCATTATGCTAATAAAGTCGTGGTTATAAATTACATTTTGACGTTTTGCTTTGGCTTCCAGAGAGGTTTCTGCTAGCCTTTTTGTCATTATTTTTTAGTTTGTTCTCAGTTTTCACTGGCTGGTTTGCTGTAGTTTGTTTTTGGGCTATGGATATGGCCTCAGGAACACCAGAGCTTTTTTTAGGTACCGTTTTCATCATTGTGAGTGTCTGTTCAGTCTTGGTGCCGTACTGTATTCATCTTTTGTGGGTAGGTATGTTCAGTCTTGCTGTAGTGTTGTCTTCCTCTAGTGTGGGTGTCTTTGTGTATCTCTGTGGGACTGACTACCTTGTTGTGGTACAGAGGGTAGCTGTAATGTTACATTGCTACAAAATGCCAGCCAGTGTGTGTGCATATACCTCTCTGAGTGTCTACCTTGCTATGGTACTAAGGCTTAAAATGCAACATGGTACTAAATGCCAGTCAGTGTGTGTGCCTTGATGTACTAATAGTGGCCCTACAAGTACTTGTAATGGTCTGAGTGTACTAATACTTTTATACTGTGATCGTTAAAAGAGTGGTGGGAGGAGCTTGACAGGGAAGTGGTGTGACAGCAACATGGTCCTTCCTTACATCCTTCTGAGTAGGGCTCCCAACTTAAAACTTGCTGGTGGCCCCCAAAATGCTAGCACAGACTCTGAGTATACCTCATTGAGATGCATGAATCGTTTGCTTAAGCATGCCTTTTTCAGTATTGCATCATTGTAAATTATTTCCATTTACATATTTTTTTTGCTTTAATATATAAATATATGCCACTGTTTATGTAATTATGAATTTATAGTAAGTATTGAGTACTTTCAGATAATAAGGTGAATCAAAGTATACATAATGGCCATTGATTACACTTCATGCAAATTCAGACTTGGTGAGATCTGACTCCATTTTCTTTTTTAATCATAGGGATTTCTGGAAATTACTAGGGTTTTTCATGCATTTCTGAGGAGAGTTGGCATATGCTGGAGACAACTGCAGACTATACCACTGCAGCATTTGCAAGTACAAACATGAGGTGTACTTATGTGGATTAGTGACTTTGGTATTCATGTATTATTGCGTCTCATAGCGATAAAAGTAAATAGTCCTAATTTGCATAGGACAGGTGTAAATGGCCCTTAATGTATGTGAATAAGTTTAATATCGCCATATTAACTTGCAATCACTCGACATAGGTAGGAAATACTTTAGGAAATCGCAAACTTATTCAAGTAGAAGAACAATAAAAACAATAGAAACTAGTTGATTTTAGATAACAGTGTTCAGTCCTAATAATGGAATAATTGCAATGTGAAAGGTATTTTGAAAGCTATGTTTGGAGACATTTATTGAATAAGACACACTGGATGTAAATACATAAAATGAAATGACTGAAGTCTGATGTACTGCATTTTCTCGTCTATTTTTATGACAGGATACATGCTGTTTTAATGGGGATTGCTCTCAGTCGTTAATGAAAAATGCCAGTCTAAATGCAGAAAAGTGGTAGGGGAAGGAAACAAACTATTAGCAATGACCTAACACGACATTGTAATGTTGCATGCTTGAATACTGTTATGAATTTGTTGATGATGCTGTCCAGGTTACTACTAACTGGTTGAATTTGGACATCCTATATATGTATAGAAATATGAGTGTTATGTCACCGTACATGTTTTTATGATTTATTAGTGATGAAAGCAGGCATGCTTTTATTGCTATATTTTTTGGTGATGTGTTGTTAAAAGTTTCATTACATGACCTTGGCATGTTGCTTTAGGTAACTGAATGATACAACAGCTAGGATCAAGACAAAGAAAGGAAACCTTTAGCAATGAATAGAACCGCAATCTGAAGGTAGCCCTTAGGGCAATGCAGCAAATGCTTTTTTTGGAAAAGGTGGACCCAAACAAGCTGAGATGGCAAAGACATGGAACAAGGTAGTTATTGATATAAATGCTGTTGGTTTAAGGAACAGCACATTAACACAGTGCAAAAAGAGGGCCCCTATGGTTGGACTTGCAATATCCAAAGCAAGTTAGAATGCAATTCCCAGTAGTTCTACTGGGGGGGGGGGGGGGGGCTCTAACAATCATTCCTTTAATACCTTATGAGGAATTCCTCCTCTCCATTCATGGGGATGATTATGAGGCAGACGACAATGGCATTGAAATAATTAGAGGTGGTGTGAACACTGACTGTTACCCACATTAACATTATCAGCAGACATCTGCTTAGTAAGGTTTGTTTCACAACAGTAACATGTACATATATATATATACACACACACAACAGTAACATATACATATATATATATATATATATATATATATATATATATATATATATACACAATGGAAAGATAAAATGCAGTGGTTACAAGTAACACATGACAATTACTATTAACAGATGAACCATCTACTTCAGCACATAATAGTACTGATGGATACGGTGTGCATGGTAAGTGTTTTCCATGTTATATTACACAAAAAACAGTAGCATACCACACAATCTGAGTTGTGATGTATTCAATTAATTCTTTACAAGGTCATCAAGAGAAGCAAACAGTTCCACTCTACCAATAAATTTTGAGGATATCAGCAGGAGAATGCGTGCTGCTGCCGCTGATGATAACATAGCTGTATTTATGAGCCAATCAGAAGAAAGTGGCCGACATTCACTATGTTTGTTGGCAGGATCTTGCACCCTATAACATGTTAGTAGCTCTGCAAGAAGTGACAGTGCATTACAAAGTCAAGCAGATGGTGACATTACACTATAACCTGTATAGGAAGAAAACCCACACAGCATAACACCAGTATCTACAAACCCACAGGAAGACCTTATGGATGATGACAGAAATTCAGATGCAGTAGCGTCCACAGTGATACTTTTACAAAGAAGTGCCAGGTGCAGGCACTTGTCACAGCTACCCCAGGAAACACACAAAGCTTTGGCTGCCCAGCAGCAAATGATCATGACATTAGTAAGGCTCAGAGTACTGACACAAAGAGTCAGCTACAAATGGTCAGAGTCCTCCAGGGTTTATGTGACGATTTAAATGGCTGAGAGTAGGGATAATGCCACAATCACACTTACTGCTAGTATGGTGGCATATCAAGCATCAGTGGCCTGCTCCATTTGTACATTAGTGAGGACTTAACCAGATTCAAGTAGGAATCTGTCTTGGAAGGGGAGGAGGACAGGGTACTGCTCAGACACCTAGGAGCATATCTCTTCATACTGCATGTGCTTTGCAAGACATTGGTGCTGCTACTTGGGGGACCAACACAACCAAATTCATATTGGACAAGTCAGTGTTAATCAACAACTATCACAATCTGTCATTCGTGGTCACGATCCGACAACACTGAGAGAACAGTGTCTGTAGGATCACAGGCATCTAGTAGGTCATGACATCTCAGCAAGTCACCACCGACTTCATGTGACATCCCCTACTCAAGATCTCATGTAGCTTCACCTACCCTGTCTTTAGAAGATGTCAGGTATGACACATTTGACCTTTACCTGCTGTAATTCAAGCTACAGTGTGCATGCATTTACAACTGTTCTTCTGCACTGAGATATCAATGTTTAATTGTAAAGGCAATGAAATGTTAAATAATTAAAGAAAAAAACATGACTGCAGACTATGATACATTGCTTGGGCAAACATCTGCATGTGTTTGAGTTCAACAGTGATACTTCTTAGACGTATAGGAAATATTAGGAAAGAAAGCTGGATGTCATAACATTCAGGCTGCACAAAATTACACAAGTAAGGGTCTGCCATTATCATGACTTTCAGCTCAGCAACAATACAGCTGAGAAATAACCATAGTTAAAAAGAAAATTATAAAATATTGTGTGATTATCTTGCCACGTTAAATAGCACTGTTGTGATTTTATCCTCACCACTGCATAAATGATGAATGTCTGAGGACACAATTTCTTGTGCTTGAGAAAATTAAATAATCTCATGTGCAGTAACTTAAGAAAGAACTGAGTCATTTTGAATTATGTAATAGTAAAACTTAGTAAAAATTGTACAATACTAAAAAAAAGTCTGTGAAACATTTTACTTTAAAGAGCATGGTATGAACTCATGTGAAATAATTAAATATCACTATTTATTCAATTTACAAACTCTTGGGAATCATGTAATGCATACTGAAGTACACAACCTAAGCACAAAGACTTGTGGAAATCAGTTAAAATGTATAAATATTCCTTACATCACACCTTATGACATCAATGACTAGGTGTCACTGAACATTCAAGCATGGCTTTTATCAGCAATAATATGGATACTTGATCTGAAATAAAAAAAAATATTTAAGGATGACATGGAATGTCTGATACGCTGTGACAGTAGACCATGCACCTCATAATATTGCCCAGAGATCAATTTATAGGTATAAATTAAGATATCACTGCATGCATAAATTATACTCTTATTTTTTACAAGAAAGGAAACACCGACCTGAATGTCAATAGTTCATAGTTCATGCATCAGTTACACTCTAATTATTTTTTACAAGACAGGAAACACCAACCTGCCTGTCATAGTTCATAGTTCTGGACTGGACTCCACCTCTTTACCTGTGCAGCCATATGCCCTGCATGGGGTCCCTTACTACTACTTCTGGCTGGTCTCTATTAGTCACAATAGTACTAGAACTGGGAGCTGCAGTGACAGCACAGGTCACTTCACCACCAGACTGTCACATGATCATGTTGTGCAGAATGCAACATGCAGTAAACACCCTGCATGCAGTAGCTGGGTCATAATGATTGACACCCCCAGACTCATTGAGGCACCTAAAATGGATTTTCAGGAAGCCAAAGACCCTCTCAATGACAATATAGGCCTGGAATAAGGATGTGTTGACATTGTCTTCTGCAACCCCACTTGAATTTCTCACTGGTGTCATTAGTCATGACTCCAGTGGATATCCAGCATTACCTGAACACAAAGAGAAAAAAAGGGGGATACAGAATGAAGAAAAAGTGATTTCGTTTTAAGTATTACATTTTACTATGAATAAATACTTAAATAATAATAAAAATATTTTTTTCACTTACCAAAAAGATTACCACTGGGCATCTTACCATGCAGGAAGAGGTGGTAGAGTGAGCTGATGTGCCAGATGTGGGAATCATGTGCATTGGTAGCATGCTGGGTAGAGACATTGGGGATGCACCCCATGCATCACATACTACCTGGTAATTAATGGAATGGTAGCCCTTCCTTCTGCAGTACCACTCTACTTGTGGACCAGATAGAGCCATAATTGTAGCATGGGTACAATCTACTTCACTGACTACTTCAGGGAAGCATGCCACCCCCATAAGAAGTACACATAGTACAGGCTCAGTCCTGAGGTGACACCAGGAAATAGATGTACTGTTCCACACATGCTAAGAGTATACTCAGGAAGTACTGAAGTACCCTCAAGGCAGAAGATATGAGATACCTAACGTGTCTCCAGTCTGCCTCTGGAAGGTCTGCATGGCAAATATAATGAGGGCTATACATACTTTAGTATCCATGGTGATAGGAAGGACACACATCCCTTCAGTACCCCTGTGGGGATCATACATGCTCACTAGGACCCGTATAATATCCCTGTCTACTCTGCGTCTATCAAGGATTTCCTGATTCGCAACATTATAATGCTTTATTCTCTGACTCTGACTCTGCCTTCTTTGCTGTTGGGTGCTGCTGGGTGAAAGATGTTTCTTACATTGGAAAATAACTAGGATATCAGCAAAGAACATCATCCTTATGGATTGTAAAGTAGATAGAGAAGCACAATCCCACCTTTTATAATGAATCCCAGAATGTAATGAAAACACATTATTTTATGACTCTGAATTATAAATTGGCAGGAGAAGGACTTATTAGCATAAGCAGGTTTACATCACTTCTCATTTCCGTCTCCTTATAACTTCATTTGTTTATGCTTATTCCTGCCAATTGTACATTGGCATAAATAGCCTCTGAACTGTGCCTTTGCTGTGGTGTTGGTGAAGATTGATGATTGCCTTCATGTATTCAGGTAATGACTATGAATCCCACCCAAAGTAAAAATCATGTCAGGATACAGGATTTTAAAACCTTACATTTTATGCTGACAGGAAGCTCTGCAGTTTCTTTGTTAAAACGTATATTTTGCCCTGAACATAAATGTGTTACGTATGGATGTTAGAATTAACAATGCAGTAACCAGATACAGGATTGATAGTCCTATAGGAGGAACCTCCTACCTAAGTATACACATGAGTAATGGTTATACGAGCCAGATGATGTCTATATACATGACTGATAGTTGTATGAACCAGATAATATCTACATACATGACTAATGGCTAGATGAGCCAGATTATATCTATCTATATACATGAGTAATGGCTGTATGATTTATTATGTATTTATTTATTTCCAGTTTGATGACCGGGGAGGTCCACTGGGCTCAGGGGAGACCATTTTCAGTGAGGTCTGGGGAGAAAAGCTCCGCATTACATAGTTTAGTTACATATACAATCATAGTAAAGAAGACACAATTACAATTTCATTTCATGCTAGAGAACAGGAATACATTCTTTGGTTACATAGTGTGTGTGTGTGTGTGTGTGTGTGTGTGTGTGTGTGTGTGTGTGTGTGTGTGTGTGTGTGTGTGTGTGTGCCTATTTGATTGCAGTAGAGGAAGTAGGTGGGAAATTGATCATACGGATGCATTTGTTGGAGGATGTGTGTCGGTAAATGGGTGAATGTGTGTGTGTGTGTGGGGGGGGGGGGTTGTATCAACACATTATTTATATAGTACTGCTTTTCCTCTTTCTGTTTTTCTTTTCAGATATTTTTGATGTCTGCTACTATATTTTGTGTTTTTACTTTTACTTTTTACTTTTACTGTATTTTTTGTATTTTGAGATTGATTAGGTCTTTTGTCACTGTTATATTCTATGTCTTTGTTACTTTCCATGTATGATTGTACGGAGCTTTTCTCCCCGGGCCTCCACTGAAAATGGACATGTATCCAGTCGGACTATCCCGGTCAACAAATGTAAAATAAATAAATAAAATATTTTGACCATTCCCATTAGTCCCCATTGTGACAGCAACAATTGTCATGTTACCACTGCCCACTGTCTTGCAGCACTGTGTTGGCAAGTATGTGACCACCAAATGGAAGCAGGGGATAGGGGTGAGGCATAGGGGTCTGACAAAACCAACTATGTACAGACACATTGATCCACTTGTGTAAGCTACTGGCATAAACATCTTGTAATGGACCCAAGAGAGTGACAGCTGCTGGAAAAGTTTACCACTGGAGAAACAGACAGGTTATACTTTAAGCTCAATGCACACATTCCATATTTATCCTTGGAATCAATAAAACTGACAAGGCTTTCTTGCTCCAGGTATGGTGGGGAGCAGTGCAGGGCATCAATGTTTTTTGTTAGAAAAAATAAGACAATACTACAGGTGCATTTCAGGATCAATGGTATAATATTGTATGTGGAGACTAAGACACGTTACATCAACAGGAACAGTTTCACCACAGGAGGTGGGTCATCAGCACTGAAGTGGCACACAAAGGTAGAAGAGTTATGATAACTCTGTCTGGTGAAGGTGAGTGAAACCACCTATCCCTTGGTGCCTTGGACATGGGACCTGGGATGGAGATGACTGTCTCAGGATCTGGAGGGGATGCAAAATGTTTAGTAATGGCATGTACAATTCCAGTTGTACATCATCCCACATGTGTAAAAGTACTATTCAGCTCACCACAAATACAAATCAGTTCTGCATCAAGACTGCAACTGCAGCAACCTGCACCACAAGGTATGTATGTGCTTGTATGCTTTTTCTTTAAGTGCCGTTTGCTAGTCTTTGTGCCATGGGTGGGGAGTTATTACTAGTATATTATCTTTATGCTGTCAAAGGTCCAACACAAGTTGGCACTTCCCTAAGGTCAGCAGGTCAGTTGTTTCAGATGGTGATGCACATGTTAATGTCAGATGGCTCAGTGACACTGCCAGAAATGTTAACATTAAAGGGAATGCACACATCCCCTTTATATGTAGATTAACCCAGGATGTTTTTTCATTAAGAAATGTTTATTTTTCTTCTTAGAGGGGGTTATCCTTTTGCTTTACCTAAGGTTTACCTAAAACATAAGTCCATATGAATGGATCTGAAGAAGTCTGTGATGGAAATGCTTATCAAACATCAATAAAGCTTTCTGAAATGTACCCATAGTTTGCTTTTTTCACAAAGAGAATTGCTGGAACTGAAAAAAAATACATAAGTACCCCATTCCACAATCGTGTAAGTAAACAGGAGTTTAAATTTACAACTTTTGTTTTGGGTAAACCTTACACAAAGCTAAAGGGTACCCACCTAAAAAGAACAATTTCTTCATCAAAAAAAAAAAAACACTCCTTGGTTAATCCATTTTTTATTTCTATATTTTTTCCATGGTCCTCTGAGGTTTAGGTTGGATAATTATTTGGCTTTCCCAAATAACGGTGACCTCTGAGATTTCTTTTTATGAGGTGGTGGCAGAGTGACAAGCCAGTCCTACATTTAGCACCAGATGTCTTTTCCATGTGAGCTCCACTCAAACTCCACAGGAGTGCTAATCCAGATGGTTCCCATCAGGTGCACTACCTCTAATGTGTGTGCAGCCATCACAGGGGAGAGGTCTCTTGGTGACCATCACTGCCATGACTTCAGATCATTCCCTGACATAGGTATCACATTTGGTTAGTGATCCATGTACTAGTAGTTTCTATACACATCATGGCAGAGATGGTGAGTGAGCTGTATGACCTGCATGAGAGTGACATGGCATGTGGGAACTTGGAGCAAACATGGCTGCTGAGGACTTTGCTGGACCAAATGGCATCCACTGGTGCATGTCTCAGGATGCTGGCAAATAGGCAGTATGGCGGTGCATGAGTCCAGATGTATATGGATAATCACAGGACAGGCTTATACTAATGGCATGCACTTTTCCAGAGACTGCATTACTCTCGCCTTGGGAGAGGCAGTCACTAACCACATCTAGACATGACCATTCTAATGGCTGTGGCTGACATTCATCTGGCTTCACCACACTATTCCAAAGATATATCACACAAAGCCAGTTACACTGGTTCTCACAATTCCACCCTGTCCCTCTCCCCTGTAGGCCTACTAAGTAGTATGTCTAGACATGACCATCCTTGTGATCATGAATGCCATCCATCTATTGTCTACCTACATGGGGATCCATTCAGGATTCCTGTATATGTTCTCAAACTGATACATCATCTCTCAGACAAGAAACATGCATCCTTGGCTCTGTAGGACCACATAGTATACCTGGCTGACATTCACAATATGGAAGTACTACCCCAGCATAGAGGTTGTCAGCCCTAACTCCCTACAACATGCTTCTTGTCTTTGTGATGTCACATCAGTCTTCCACGATCCTTACACGTATGGTAACCATATCGCTACCACCTATCACTGTGCCTCTCCTGCTTGTGCAAAATCATGGTTACTGTGCCCTGTCTATCTTTCTGGCCTACGTGGGTAATGGAAGTTCTGATATGGACAGTCAGTGCACTGTCATATACAACCTGAATGTGGAAATGCTTGCATCAGTTTTATATTTTGTTGTCTTTGCCATTGATCATAGCTGTGGACAAGATTCTACACTTTTCCCAGTGCACAACATATTACAGGTTCCTCTACCTTGCATGAGTAATGTTGTAGCAGGTTCCTCCAAACATTCTGTGACCAGCTACTCCTCTGTTGTTGTAATAGGTCTGTCAATTTGTAGTAAAATGCTTCCAAGTTATTGGTTCTTCTGTAACACCATACTGTGCAGTAGAGTGACACCACAAGCAAATGAATGCAGATCACATATACAAACTGCAGAACACTACTAGAGACTAGGAGGATTACCAGCCTCAAACAGTTGTGAAACGCAGACCGTCTCAAAAAACTCCAGCTCTCCTCTGTCGCATATCGCCTACTCAGAGGCGACCTCTGCCTAACATACAAAGCCATGTCTAACCCAGATCTGATGGACATGCTACACTTAAAGAAATCCCAGTCCCTCTGAGCCACATGCTCCAGGGACCTAAACCTTCTCACCACAATAAACAGAACATGTTGGAGGGACAGATTCTTGTCTCAGAGACTTCCCATACTCTGGAACAGGCTACCCATTCATGTCAAGCAAAGCTCCTCATTAGCCCTCTTTAACAGAAATATTGATGACTGGATGGGAAACAGGAAATTCACCCCTGGGATCACTGCTGTGGCTCTGCTTGACAGGGGTGCAGGAAAATAATTTTCTTGGGTGGCGACAGCCAGGGAACCTCATTTGGCTAGCTTTATATAGGCCCTAGGGCTGATAGCCTAGTACATACCTATGAACCTATGAACACCATTTGATGTATGCAAACAGTTGAAGTGTGCCTTCTGGAGTCTGAACACACATTTGAATGTGATCAGCATCTGTGAATGTGTGGCATTATATGCCAAATCAGCTATAGTCTGGGATCTTTGGTGAGGGGTCATCAGACACAGTTCCAGAGCATATCCTGTAAATCATGCAACACAGTAGAAACCATTATCAGTGGTCTAATGCCTGTGTCCACTGAACTGCCTATCCTGGCTTATGTTGCCAGCAGTGTACTTGTGACAGATGTGGACATGATGGGCACTGCCTTATGCTTCACAGAAACATTGTACATTTATAATTCCATGTGCATTGCAGACTAGTTGGCAGTTGATGGAATGCAATCCTTTCTGACTGTTATATCAGACACCACTCTGAGCATTGATGGCAATTTGGGTGCTATCATGGCCTCCTGGGTCCTTAGGGGAATGGAATATGTTGTAGAATGACCACATAGTGGTGCTCCTCTGCTCTGTTTCTCTGAAAATAACATATGCCCCTGCACAAATTTTGCATTGTCATGCCATGAAATTAGTGTGGGATCTGATAGGCTGACAGCTACAAATTTCCTAATGTTTCCCATGTCAGATGCTGTGATGAAAGGAGATAATGCCAGCCCAGATAGCTGGAATTTTGTAAATAATTATATGTCATTTGTGAATATCAATATGATTTACTGTATATAGAAGTGTGACAAAGGGCGATACTGCCAGCACAGCTGTCTGAAATTTTGTAAATGGTTATGTGTCTTTGTGAATGTCAACATGCTTCATGTAAGATGCTTGTGTTAGAGCTGTATGTCATATATATATCAAACTAGGTTTGTACAGACGTGTGTTGAAAAGATATTTTATAAAGTACTGAGCTTAAAGATGTATCCACAGTGTGCCCTGCTGGAAGAGAACAGAAATGTGCATGCTATATTGTAACTGTTTAAATTTATATATTTTAACAGTGGAAACTGGAACACAGGAAGTTAACTTCAGTCCTGCAAAACTTCAGAAAAATAGCTGAAATTAAATTACTTAATGGCAGCTACAGACACAATGTCTGTGCTGAGAGGCTTTCTGTATTGTCCTGGAAGTGTTGTCTTATGACATCCAGCATTTGCTAAAGATCTGAGGAAAAGCCCTTATCTATGTATTTTTACAGGTAGATGCTAAATGCTACCAGGTGCCATAAAGGTTGGTTGGGCCTGAGGACTAGAAGTCAGATGGTACGAAATGCTGTCATTCTGCAAGTTAGCCCAGCAGTAATATTTGAGATATTAATTTAAGAAGTCTCTGAGAGAGACACAGCATTCTGTATTCTGTATTTGTCCTGACAACATCAAGAACGACTCACTGCATCTGCCTTGCTCTGTAGTAAGTAAGTTCTTATGTTATATTAATTATCTTAGTAATAGTCAGGAATATAGCAAAACTTAGTTTAGATATTTTTCTCGTGCCTTTGTTGAAGGTTGGGCATCTAGCTGGTACCTCAGCACCGTAAAAATCTGCTGCCAATCATTAGCAGACCGGAGTTCCGCTGTGGCAACCCCTAACTGGGAAAAGCTGAAAGAAGAAGAAGATATATTTGAGACTGTCCTGCAATGTTGTTTTAAATATTTCCTGTGATTTTGGACTCTGATGTTACTGCAAATATATATTTAGTATTGTCTTGTTCTTTCATTAATTATTAAATATATTTAAATCTTTCATTGTGGCTGATCTCTGTAGAGATATTTACGTTCTGAGAGTACATGCATATTTATTTTGTGACACTGCATAGGCCACTCCTAAATGCCTTGCTCTTGGTCAAACTGCCATTTTTATTAATAGTAATATTACACAGTAGGATTTGACACCCTTTGTTAAGGGCCTTAACATAGCTGATAAGGAGCTGGCTGGTGGCAGTGATAACTACCTTATAGTCTGGGCAAAAGGGGACATAGCTAGTAAACCAGTGCCAGCTTTTCCCAGGTGTGTGTGTGTGTGTGTGTGTGTGTGTGTGTGTGTGTGTGTGTGTGTGTGTAAATCAAACTTCAAAGAGTGTGTGTGTCAGCTACTTGGGCAGGGACATGAAGCAATGGTTGAACAGAGAGGCTGCTGGAGGTCTTGGCTTGGCCACTCAGCTGAGATCTCATCTCTATAGCTGTGCCAGTGGGGAGTCTTACTGGGGATATGGAGAAAGAGGGAGAAACCATCCACAGACTGACCGTGGTCTCTGGATGCTCTTAAGGGAAATTGCACTTGATGCAGAGAGATGCATCTGGAAATACTGTGTGTGTACTTGTCATCCTCCCAATGTACATCCCCTGCTGTTGCCAATGGCAAGGATTGAGGCTCCTTGCTTACTGGTCCAATGGTGGGGCTTCACAGATGCTTAAAGTTCTGCATAGCAAGGATGATTAATGCTACAAAAAACTATTCATCCATTGGGATACCAGTGTGCACATCCCCTTGATTCCATGTGTGGACTGCCCATTTCTACAAACTCCCAGTAGCTGTGTACACTGTCCTGTTTATACAAGTAATGATGGTTCTGCAGCTGGTAGACCCATGCTCATTACAGACTGATGATGTGAAACACAGCAGACAATGACACTGAAGGAAGAAACCAAAAAAAGTTTCTCAGCTAACACTGATGCTACTCACAAAATGAGTGAAGCTCCTGTTCAGTGGAAAATACTGGCATTCAGAATGGATGAGTGTCCTGAATGTACTAAATTTGTATTTCTGAAATGTTACTTATGGAGCACATTATCTTAGACTTCATTAAGCTGGACATTGAAAATCTCTCAGCCCTTGACCATAATCAATTTGACTATATCAAGGGAAGGTTCTGTCTCTTTAACATCATTAATTTCTTTGAAAAAGTAACTGAACCAGTGGATAGTGGTTATGCAATGCATACAGCATATCTAGACTTTTGACACTATTTCTCAACCAAACATTATTGATAAACTTGAAAATCTTAATATAAATCCTTATATTGTGCATTGGATAGCTAACTGGTTGTCTGATAGAACTTGTGTGGTTAGAGTAGCAGGTGACACTTCTGAAAGCAAAACAGTGGTGTACCACAAGGCTCAGTTCTGGGCCATCTCCTATTTGGCATATATTTCTCAGACCTTCATGCTAGCACTTCTGGCTTATGGTTAACTAAGTTTGTAGATGACTGTAAACATAGTGTTGTTTTTTGATCTTCAATTGAATAACAATTGCTCCACCAGGTCTTATACCATGTTAACAACTGATGCAAATACAATGGTCTCAAATTAAATGTAAAAAATATGGCATAGTCCATTTTGGTAAACAAAACATTTTGACTTACTATAGAGTGGATGCATCCCCTAGTCAGACACTGTTGTAAGAGATCTGGAAACTCTTGTTGATAATTCCTTATCATTTGGCCATCATGTCTCCACAGTAGTTCAGAAATCCTTTTATCTTGCCCATTTAATTTGTAAAGGCATCTATGTTTGATCCAAAGACATTTTAATTTCCCTTTAGTCACATCTTATCAGATCCATTATTGAATATAATACACCTTTTGGCATCTATTTATCTAAACATATTACACAGCTTGAGATACCTCAGAGATTCATAACTAAAAAAATCAGTGGCCACAAAAATGTTAGTTATCAGGAGAGACTGACAGCCCTAACTGTGTACGTAGTTTCTTACAACCTCCTTCGAGGAGATCTATATCTAACTTTTTGTGCAATGAAAGATCCAACCCCGTTTGATATCCTATTCCGTTGCAGAACTAATGGTACCTCAAGCACTTGGATAAAGGAACTAAATCTTCATTAGCAAATAAATAATACCATTGCTGTGATAGATTCATATCCCAGTGTATCCCTTACCTTTGCAATAAACTTCCACTGTATGTCAAACAGAGTAGCACCTTTGCCACCTTCAAGGTAAACCTAGATAATTGGATGGGCAGCCTGAAATTCTTTCACAGTTTATCTTATCTTACCCTGCTTGAAGCTGAAGGTAAATTTTGAATAGGGGGTTCTGGCTAGTATTGAAATGGTCTGCAGACCAGTTTCCTTGTACTTACCTATGAACCTATGTTTGATTTCATGTGTAGACACGAGTCTCATTAGAAAGATGGTATTAATTGGTGTACCATTAAACAGCCATTTGCAAACCCTGCATACCATGCCATTTCTCCTGTAATGCAGCCACCCTACTTGTGTCTCTGAATTGCCCCCTCATTGTAAACTGTCAGTCATCAAGGAGTTTCACATGATGACGTGTGCTAATTGTTTCTGTATACCCTGGACAAATTTAAATCATATAACATAGTAAATCAATGCCGTCAACAGCTTAAAATTCATATTAAATGAATAAAGACACAAAAATCATTCAGTTACAACCTCAAACACACACACACATGCACACATACACACACACACACACACACACACACACACACACACACACACAACACACACACACACACACACACACTCTGTGTGTGTATATATATATATATATATATATATATATATATATATATATATATATATATCATGATAAAATCATTACACATACAAGGCAACTGGGCCATGTGGTCATGTAATAACATGATAAAATCATTACATGTACAAGGCATCTGGGCCATGAGGCCATTTACACTGTGCCAGTACCTACCCTTAGACCTTGCCTTATTTTTCAGGAAGCGATATACCAGTCATACCATGAATGCCATGAATGAAGTTATGAATGCTCATGTGGTTGTTTAAAACTTTCTTAAAAGAAGATAGTGTGTCACATTGCTTGATCTAGAGAGAATGTTTATTCCAGAGAATGGGTAGTCATTACATGACAAATCTCCACTCTGATGTGTTTATTTGTTGAAAAAGGTTCATATCTCTAGTTCTAATGTTTGCTATACTGTTTGATTTGTGGAGAAATAAGAGATTCTGGACTACTTGATCCCTAATTCTCCAAAAGGTACAGCACAGATCACTCTTAAGACGTCTGTAGATCACTCAATACAGGGATAAGGACTATAGTCTCTCTTGTTTGCTCAGGTATTTTGGGTCCCTGGTTCTTTTTTGTTTTTGTTTTTTTCAACAATCTTTGGGGTCTGTCCAACTGCTTGATATGTTTAGTAAGATGCTTCCCAGAGGGGGCAATGACATTGTGTTCAATGATCAGCCCGAGCAATGCATAATACACAAGGCTAGGAACTTCTTTGGATCTAGAGGAAATACCCTTTCTGATCAACTGTGCAAGATAGAAAGGGATTTCTTACCATTCTTACAACTTGAGCATCAATGAAGAGGGAGTTATCTACCCATGTTCTGAGAGCTCTCACAACATCTTTGTTTTGGAGTGGACTGTTTTCTATACTATAAGCTAGGTAGATGGTTTGTTTACCAAATGCAACAATATTGCATTTTTTCACATTTAGGTTCATCCCTTTTTCATTAATATGTGTAATTTTGATTTGCAACTGTTTTATATCAGAAAAGAATTTGAGTAGGACACCCAGTTTGCAATCATCTACAACTTGGTTAATCAGAGTTCCCCATTTTTGATTTGGAGATCAGAGAAGTAAATCCCAAAAAGCAGAGGTCCTAGCGCAGATCTTTGTGGTAACCCACTGGTTACTTTCATGCTCTCTGGGGACATGCCTGCCATGCTCACATTGTGAAATATGTCCCTCAGCCAACTAGCTATCCATCTAACTGGGTCTATATTAATTTGCCGAAATTTTTTACAATGAACACCATTCCATAAACCCCTATTCAGTGAAATTCGCTTCCATGAGTCACAGAATTTACCAAGGGCAAGGAAACAATTGCCCCACAGCACAACAGAACCCACAAGGCCTTCAACACCATCCCCCACTCTGGAATCATAGATAAACTTACTAAGCTGGGCATTAATCTCTACATCACTCGATGGGTTGCCAACTGGCTTACTGACAGAACCCACACTGTAAAAGTAGCCGACTCCAAATCCAGCTCCAGACAAGTGACAAGTGAAGTACCTCAGGGTTCAGTCTTGGGACCGCTCTTGTTTGGCATCTACTTCTCTGAAGTACAGGCAAACACTAAGGGACTCTGGCTAACACAGTTTGCAGATGACTGCAAACTTGGAGCCATTATTGAATCCCCAGATGATGTGGATATTCTACAAAAGGGCCTTACAGAAACAGATGCTTGGTGACAGAGCCATGGGCTCAAGCTCAATGTCAAGAAATGTATAGTCATCCCATTTAGGAAAAAACATGCACCCGTGAATTACCACATATGTGGCAGTACACTAAACACTGACAGTGTGATAAGAGACTTAGGGACACAGGTGGACAGTGGTCTCACCTTCAATAACCACATCACCACAACAGTCAGGAAATCCTTCTATGTGGCACACCTCATCACTAAGGGCTTTTCATCCAGAAAAAAGGAGGTCATTGTCCCACTGTAGTCGTCCCTCATTGGACCCATTATAGAATACAATGCGCCATTTGGTATGTACCTCTCAAGACATCTGCAACAACTGGAAAGGCTGCAGAAATACCTCACTAAAAGAATCACAGGCTTAAAGCAGATGCCTTATGCTGACCATCTAAAAAAACTCCATCTATACTCTGTCACATATCATCTACTCAGAGGCGATCTCTGCTTAACATACAAGGCCATGTCAAACCCACAGCTTTTGGACATGCTACACTTAAAGAAATCCCACTCCCTCAGAGAAACACGCTCCAGGGATCTAAACCTTGTCATCATAATGAACAAAACATGCTGGAGGGATAGGATCCTGACCCAGAGATTCCCCAGACTCTGGAACAGACTGCCCATACATGTCAAGTAGAGTGCTTCTTTGGCCTTCTTCAAAAGGAACCTTGGTGATTGGATGGGAGATAGGAAATTCACCCCAGGGATCACATCAGTTGCCCTGCTAGACAGGGGTCCAGAGAAGTAAATACTGTGGGAAGAAATAGCCAGGGAATTG
>NC_056731.1:22391207-22526207 GCF_019279795.1 Protopterus annectens
TGCTTACAGTAAATAAAAAACAAAGTGGTCTTTGCTGCATGCACCTTCCACATCCCCCTGTTTTATATGCACTAACTCCACAATCCTACAGCAGTGGGGGAAAAGGGTAAAGTTATATAGTTCTCTGATGTGCAGCATGACTGGTTTGCACTATTGACTCCTGGACTAATTCCTTTCATTGTGTTGTCCCATTCCTGTTTTTGCTGTGCACCCATTACTATCACATGCATGGCATTTTTTGATAAACTAAAATTGTGAAACTCTATGAAGTTCTTTGTATCTGTAACAGGCATTAATTTTGCTGCAATCCATACTTTTGTATTGTGAATGCTTTGAGGGGTATTCTGCCATAGCACTGTTTCCCAGGAACACTAATATAACTCGTGATCCCTTTGCCTGTGGAACGCCTCAAAGCAATTTGCTAACAAGTACGTACAATGACAGCTTCCAAAAGTGTTCAAAACTTATGGTTTTCTAGTAAGGAATTATTCTACCCTTTTAAGTTGCTTCATGTTACTAACTAAAAGGCTATAAAATCCATGATTATATTGAGGAATACATTTGTATGATGATCTCAGCAGTAATTACACAACCTCTTTAGAAATTAGATGAGTAACAAAGTATACTTTTCTGGCTTTGGTAGGTACGTGTTGGCCAACATTAAATTATTCTGTTCTGCACCCTTGTTTGTAGATCTTTAATGATACTTCCATTTTCTATAACTTCGTCATTTATTTTGCAAGGATAATTTATATCATTTTTGCCAAGTCCATCTCAGTGCACATACATAGTGGTAATTTAGAGGATTGACAGATCACTTATTGACATGCTTTTGGAATATGGGAAGAAACCAGGGATCTCACTATAGACCCCAACAGGTATAGGGAGGACACTTAGACTCAGCGCAGAAGACTCCCTGACCAGGAAATGAACAGGAGAACTATGTGCTGTGAGGCAGCATACAGGCTTCATTACTCCACAGCAACTCTGTTGATGAGTAAGTTAATTCTACCTTTATTTCTTTTTTCAGTTTCTAAACTTTTCAGTTTCCAAAATTTAATTTTTTAGTGTTTATAGTTAAGAAAATGTCTATACCCGTCGTATGGATATTTCAGCAAGAAATCTTAGCTTATCAATTGACTGTCATGAATATTTTTTGAACACCTTTACTGCAATGAATAGAACTCAGAGCACAGGTTAAATGTTCACATAAAAGGAAGACACCCCATTTGCAAGAACTGAAAGAGTATTACACTGAATTTTAAATAATCCATGGCATGCACTATTAATGTGTTTTCTGTAAAGAGGTCTGAAGCATTTTGTTCAAGCTCTGCTCTTTCACATTATTGTAATTAACCCTTGCACCTGACAGCATGCGTCTATTGTGCTGCTCCGTCACTCACTGCCTGTGTAAGATCAATAACTACACACTTCACCTGACTGATAGTAAACCCAGTAATGACAGAGAAGCAATTTGTGAATTCAGAACTGCAGACACCTGCTCAGTCATAGAAGCCTACAGTAACTTGGCTTAGTGAATCCAGCAGTAATGTTTTTTTTTCTTTCGTACTTTTGTTTTAATTTATTTTTACTGTGGCTATGCGAGCATTTGTGTGTACAAATGTGTGTGTGTGTGTGTGTGTGTGTGTGTGTGTGTGTGTGTGTGTGTGTGTGTGTGTGTGTGTGTGTGTGTGTGTAAAGCCACTCCAGAGTCTGAAGAATAAAAACTTTGAATCCATCAATAAAAAGAATTCAAATCTACAAACAGCATCAAATAGAACATGCAGTTATAAATCAGCCATGTATCATACCCCATTAAAAGCAGGCTAAATAAATGCACATTGAATTATCCATCAAATGCAATGATGAATGGGTGTGATGTAATAATGCATACTGTTACTTCCTGTAGGCAGGTGTGAATATTGAAGAAGTGTTATCTTCTCACCACTATAAATTGCTTTTTGTAACCTTCAAGAAATCTCTAAAAAAGTATGTTCACAATAGTACACTAATAAGTTCTCAAGATGCTGAGTTCTTTAGCTATAATACTTTATAAATCATCAGGCTGAACTGGAAAGCACCTCTTTAACTGCATGTGAGGCACTGCATTTCCCACTGATATGACACTGTTCTCGTGACATCACAAATATCTTAGAAATAAGTACCAATGTTCTGCAAAGCAAGGGTACCTCAGGACAGTGAACAGTTCTGCCCTAATAGAAGTAAAGTCATTAATGAAATTGTGGCTTATACTTAGACATGGAAAACATGGCTGACCACAGTGGTTAGTAAGAATAATAACGTAAGATGTTAGCACAGCTTTAGAGAAACAAACATACCCAGTTATAGATAGGGAGCTCTGACAGAGGAAAAAGTACTCTCAGGGCTTTGGTTTGTACTATAACCATGTGGACTGTGTATGATATATGCAGATGAGTGTGACTAAATGACCTAGAAAGAAACGTCACAAAAACAGAGCATCTGTGTTTATTTGAGTCTACCAACAAATGATGACATATACACAGATTAGCTAGATAGCTAAGTAACTAATTAGTTAATCAAATAAACGTTTGCTAATGTTGAAAAGTAAGATAAGGAATAATGAAGAAATATGAAAAAGCAGAGTGTGAATGAGGAGAAACAAAAACAGATGGTGCTCCTAGTTATGCCTGAAAAAGGTTCACCTGCTGTACACTGATTACCAAATACAAGTAAATAAATAAATGAACACTGAACATGTGTGGCAGACAGGGATTATTTGGGAACAGGCCGATTTAATGCTGAAACACAG
Source organism: Protopterus annectens (assembly GCF_019279795.1). Taxonomy (NCBI): domain Eukaryota; kingdom Metazoa; phylum Chordata; order Ceratodontiformes; family Protopteridae; genus Protopterus; species Protopterus annectens. The sequence goes on from NC_056731.1 coordinate 22,393,999, forward strand.
AGATCTAATTGACAGTAGCAGTGGTAATTATTTTCCTCTCAATCTTCTGTGTATAATTATACCACCTTCTGGAAGCACATGCTGGCATAATTAAAAGATGGGGGCTCTAATAATAATGTTTTGCAGGGTGCTGTTCCCTTTTGAACGTGCTGATGCAGAAGCTCTGCCTTCACACCACCAAGTTTAAGTATATTTTCTCTAAGTTCACACAACAACTTGTGGGTAATTTTCTCAAAATTTTACATCTGAGTTTGCAATGTTTTTATATTTACTACAACGAGCCAGGTGTTGTCCATGACCTGTTGCAAAATACTAATGTGGCCTTCATAAATGAGACCTGCTTGGACAGTAAAACCAAACATCATTAACACTTATCAACTCTCAGTTCTTTCTCATTGAGCACATTTCTTCTACTATTCTCAGGGGTGGGAAGACATTATTCCATCATTACAGTCTGCACTTACCCCAGGCCGCTACCAGAATACAGAGTTCAAGAGAAAACTGTAGGTTGCTCCTCATCTGCTATGTTCCTGGCAGTATGGGGGTATTCCTTCAAAAGTTGATTGACTTCCTTGTTGGCCTTCCCAATGACAAAGTTTAAGGATGATTTATTTATAATTTTGCTTCATTTTACTCCTCATTTAAGGATGACAGCAGCAACATACTTATCAACAAGGGATATATTTAATGGCAGGAAGCAAAAATATCTTAGGTTTATAGCATGAGATCCAAAATAGTGTAGTCCCTAGCTGGATTTCATATCATTTGTTCCAAAATGTTTTGATTCACACAGTCAATTAATACTTGAGCATATTTGTTTGATGTTAAGTAGTTTATGCAGTTAATTATTAGGTATTTAAAATTACCTGTAAGGACTGCATTTTCATTAATTCATCTTGAAGTTTAGCTAGAAAATCACCATACCCTGCAGGAGACATAGAAAGTGCAGATTATGTTCCTCTAATGTTATATTCAGCACCACTAATACAGAGTCCATTCTAGTCTTGAGCTGTTTGACTGGTTTCTGACTTTTAGAACATCTTTTATAAAGACTTCAGTGTCACAACCATTTATCCTAACAGGCCTGCAACAATGAAATCAGGCATACCCTGGAATTTGTCATATTAACTTGGGATCTTTGGATTATGTTCCAGTAATTAGAAACATATCAGCATCCTCTAAGGATTGACAAACTTCTAAGGCACATATTTTATTGTTAAGGCAACTGGAATTTAGCAATACTATCATTACCTCTGATTTATTTCTTATCTCCTGTATCTTTGTTATCTTGTCATTTGAAGAAGTCTAAAAAAGTCACTACAGGAAAGGAGACTTTCCTGTTCAACATCTATACTCACCACTGACAGAGATGAAGGTATCTCTTCAGCTGTAAACTACTATGTTTTGTTGCACACCTCACTCCTAGATAAAAGGCACTTAACTCCTGTGTGTGACTCCAGGTCCTTAGCTAATAAATGAAAGCTAAAATTTTATCATGACACATAGGTGCCATATGAGCTGATAACAAAGATTTTTTTGATGAAATCTGGTTGCCCTGTCCAGCTATATGTTTGACAATCCCACAATATTCTGTTGCATATCTATAAATGAGAGCCTTCTTAGATTATTCAGTCCAGCACCAGCAATGATTTTATCATAATTACCCTTTTCCACTTGACTGATCCGATAGTTCCAGTAGTTGGTTGAGCCCTATGTAAGCTCACCACCCCCATCCCAAGATACACTGGGCTCTCAGTAGGATGAGAGCATACAACCCATTTCTGCCTTGACTATAACATCACTAGTTTCCCCAGTTGGATGAAAGTTGGACCCATTACCTCCCAGGGTGAAAGCCTAAAGTGAATTTATTTTCTAGTTCTGAACCAGAATCATCCCTCTTGAGAGGTGAAAGTCAGGTGGTAGGGAACAGACCAGTCATTGGAACAGGCAGACCTCCTCTCAATCCCTTTGATAGTAATCCCTCCAGCAGGTACCTTGAACTCCAACATTGCTGCATGCCCCTGGGAAGCATGTATGTAACCAAGCATGATTCTCCAAAAAGTGGTACACCATTGGCAGTGTGTACTCAGTATGCTCATTCCCTGAGGATACAACATCTTGTGCTCTCCCTAGATGCCACCCAAGCTCCAAGCCAGGTGCACATCCCTCTCCCCAGGATTGGTGAGCTGACATTGACCTCTCAGTCTCACTATCACAGCCTGAGTCCTCCAGTATCCTTGTAGCTCATCAAAGACAGTTCGTCAGGATGGCAGTCAAGGCTACTTCATTCTGTGCCATAGGGCTGGAGTAGCCTTATTCCTTTTCAGACTAGTAAAGATGACCATAATTTTGGCCCCACAAAGGCATGACACCATCAAAAGCTTGTTACAGAGCTGAGTAAGAAATATGCCTGCTTTAGAAACAAGAAAGTCCCCAAATACTTAATGTTTTTTATGGTTGCCACATTGCAATATCTGTTTATGTGCTTTTGAGCATTGCTTGGCTAATTGTTAATCATATTTATTTTGTTGTTATGAACTCCTCACTGTGATAGTATGATATGCAATAAGCTATGCATATCATGGTCTGATTTTGCTAGGTTTATAGCTGTTTGAATACATCTGTGGCTTATGTAGGTACAGGCTTCAGAATCCTTGCATGTGTAGTAGTTTATGAATATGGGTACATTTCTGTGGTGGGGCTTGTCACAAAGGGAAATATTGTCAGCATAGCTATCTGGAATTTTGTAAATAATTATATGTCATTTGTGAATATTAATATGATTTATATAGAATTGTGACAGAGGGAGACACTGCCAGCACAGCTGTCTAGAATTTTGTAAATAATTTTGTGAATATTAATATGATTTATATAGAATTGTGACAGAGAGAGATACTGCTAGCACAACTGTCTGGAATTTTGTAAATAATTATATGTCATTTGTGAATATTAATATGATTTATATAGAATTGTGACAGAGGGAGATACTGCCAGCGCAGCTGTCTGGAATTTTGTAAATAATTATATGTCATTTGTGAATATCAACATGATTCATATGCTTGTGTTGCATGTATTAGAACTGTATGTCATATAAGATGGTTTATACAGATATGTGTGCTGAAGAGATATATTGTAGAGTACTCAGCTTAAAGATGTATCCACAGTGTACCCTACTGGATAAGAACAGAAATGTATATAAACTATTGTAAATGTGTAAATGTATATATTTAGCTGGGAATTGGCACATAGAAGATTACCTTGCAAAACTTCAGAAAAATAGTTGAAATTAAATTATTTTATAAGCGCACCATAAAAGAAGGTTTCAATGCAACAGCAGAAATAATGTCTAGAACTAGAAGTTTTTGTATTGTCTTTAAATGTGGAGGAATGTAAATTATTTTATGATTTCCACCATTTGCCTTGGATCTAAGATAAATCCTTGTTTATGTACTTTCACAGATATATGATAAATGCTACCAGTTGCAGTGGCGGGTTTCATCTGGGATAGTCAGATAGCAAGAAGTGATGTCATGCTGCAAGTATGCCAGCAGCAATATTTGAGATATTAATTTAAGATCTCTTTGAAAGAGGTAGTGCATTTTGTATTGTCTCTGACCTGTCAAAAACATCTACACACCACATCTGCCTGCTTGTTGTTCTGTAAGTAAGTTAACTAGGGTACAGTAATTTCTCATAGATACAGTCAGGAATATAGTGAAGTATAGCTTAGATGTTTTCTTTATTTATTTGAGACTGTCCTGCAATGTAGTTTTAAATATTTCCTGTGATTTTGAACTCTGATGTAACTGTGATTATTTACTAAGTATATTCTTGATCTTTTATTATTTATTATTAAATATATTTAAACCTTTCATTGTGGCTGATATCTGTGAGACATATTTAAGTTCTGGGAGTACTTGCATATTTACTTGGTGACACTGTGGGGCCACTCCTAATAGCCTTGCTCTGGTCAAACTACCATTTGGATTAATAGTATTATTTCAAAGTAAGATTGGACACCCTTTGCTAAGGGCCTTAAAGTACCAGATAAAGAGTTGACTGGTGGCAGTGATATACCTTATAGTCTGGGCAAAAGGGGGCATAGCTAGTAAACATGTGCCAGCCTTTCCCAGGAGTGTGTGTGTGTGTGTGTGTGTGTGTGTGTGTGTGTGTGTGTGTGTGTGTGTGTGTGTGTGCATCTGTGTGCATGCATTGCTAGTAAACATGTACCAGCCTTTCCCAGGAGTGTGTATGTGTGTGTGTGTGTGTGTGTGTGTGTGTGTGTGTGTGTGTGTGTGTGTGTGTGTGTGTGTGTGTGTGTGTGTATGTTTAAATCAAATCTCAAAGAGTGTGTGTGTCGGCTACTTGGGCAGGGACATGAAGCACTGGTTAGACAGAGAGAGTGCTGGAGATCTTGGCTTGGTCACTCAGCTGAGATCTCAACTCTAAAGCTGTGCCAGTGGGGAGTCTTTTTAGGGATCTGGAGAAAGAGGAAGAAATCAGCCCCAGACTGACTGTGGTCTCTGTGTGCTCTGGAAATTGCACTTTACTGTGTATGTACTTATTGTCCTCCCAGTGTGTACATCCCCCTCTGTTGCCAGTGGTGAGGCTTGAGGCTCCTTGATTAGTGGGCCAGTGGTGGGTGTCACAGGGCTGCTGATTAGTGTCAATATTCTAAATATGCTTACACCCCTCTCTTATTTATGGTTAGGTGAAAATGAGTGCATTTTCAGTGAGCACAAGACATTTTTCACACTGCCTGAGCTAATGGAATCCTATCAAGCATTTGAAAACTAACTCCTTGACATGACTGACGCCGTATACTTTATTCCCCATGCTGAGATCATACAAAAGCTGACTGTTTTAAAAATCTATACATTTGTGGTTAGTTAAATAGTAAAACTGGCTGGATTATAAATCTCACATGGAGTCAGTTGCAGGTGCCTCATCAGAAAGTATGAAAGTAACTAGAAGTGTCTTCCAGGGCTCAGTGCTGAAGCCTCTCCTTTTCGGTATTTGCTTCTCAGATCTCCAAGCAGAGAGCCAAGCTCTCTGGCTAACAAAGTTTGCAGACACCTGAAAATGTGGGGTTATTGTTAGGTCATCCTATGGCAGCCTAACCTGCCAGAACTAACTCTCCCTAATTAACCCTTGGTATACTAAAAACAAGCTCAGAGTAAATGCTAAAAAGTGTTTTATCTTGGCTTTTAGTAGTCACCCCTCACCTCATCATACTGTATAGACAAAGAATCATTACAAGACAAAAATGTAGTCAGGGATTTTGGTACCTCATAAAAAATATAATATTTTCTTTCTGCTCCTAATCTAAAAGTTTTAGTGCTCTGAATAACTACATTTAAAATAATACTGCAATAAAATAAGGTAACACCCAACAATTTAAGTATAGAAACAATACATCCAAATGTTAAAAGTTATAAATTACTCAGCAAACAGTCATTTCTGGCAGGCTCCATCAGTCAGCAGCCTTGAAGAATCTGATATAGGTTGCCTTGTACCTGTTCTGACATAATTTAATACTTTAAACTGCATTTAATGCCCATTTCCATCAGATTGAGCCTGAACTGATGTTTCTAATGGCATAATCCTGTAGATATGTTTAACCAAAACTTCTGGTACCAGTATAATATTTCTGCATATGTTCTACAACTTCAAAATGTTCTGGGGATTATACCATGGCCTGACTTGTAATATCTGCAGTTTATGCTTGTCACTCACGCACACACAATATGCAGTTTTATCCCATGAAGAAAATGCATTGTCTTTGTCTGCTTTAAGCACAATCCATTTTAGGTTGTGTAGGTCTGTTGTAAGCTACACAAGTTCTTTTTATCATTCTCTTCCCATACTGGGATAACATCTTGAAAACATTGCACATTAGAAATTAACAGGCATACTTGGCCTTCACATGCTGCAAATACAACAGGAACAAAGAGTACTCCAAAAATCATTCTAGTATACTAGAACAATCGTTTACACATATCAATTATTAATGATTTCTTAGAAATATTTTCTTTTTCCACTTCTGCTGTACCTGCGCCAAGGTTGGTTTCAAGAACTGCTTCTCTCCTGGCATGAATGACAAAATATTAAATGTCCCTGCTGGGGAATAGCGCCCTGATTTATAATAAAAGCTTAGTAGTAGCTGTAAGATATCCACACTTAAGAAGATCCTGACTTTCACTTCTTCACTACTTGCACTATGGATTTACCTAGGAATTTAGCTTATTCTTTGATCTTTTTTTAAGATAACAAGCCAGAATTTACCATCCTATTCAGTTCTGTTTGCACTTTAGGCCCTAAAGATTAAGGTAGTGCCATACTCTGAATGGCTTTTATTCTAACATTTGCTTCTGCATCAATTTCTACCTATATACCTTATAATTTTCTTATGCTTTGGATGAACACTTGCCTAGGCCCCACTGAGATGATAAAAGAGATGTTCGTATTTGTTTTTCTTTTTTTTTAGGGTTTTAGCTTTTAGCTACAACTGGAAGTTTCTTAATGGAGTATCAGTTCTGCTTCATTCCTTTTATCATCTGTCTTCCCCACAAACTCATTTTTGTATGACATAGATATTCAGCACCGTTGTAACTTCATATGTCTGTGACCCAATTAGTGTGCTCACATCTGCCTATAATATTGTATACGTCTCTAGTACCACTTTGGATTCTTATACTAGCCAGTGCATTAACAATACATTAACAATTCTTTATATTCGTTTATACAAGTCACTGATAAGGGTGCTCCTATATCAAAGTCTGTAGAATGCTTCTTGCCTGCTTCTTCTGGAGTAATCCAGAAAATTATTCTATCATCTTTAATCATACAATATTACTCTAAACACATCAAACTATATTGCTTATTTTATACATTTGCCCCCATTTTTATTTGATGAATTCACCATGTTATACATATGGTGTGATTCATATTTGCTATCCTTCACCCTGTATCTGCCATTTGCTTTCCTCTTGTTAAATTTTCAAATGTACATCTGCTCAATATATTCACAGCATTGTCTCCGCTCACCTGATATACTCTTTTGGATTTTCTGTTACATATAAAATAATGTTGACAGTTAGCACAGAGGGTTAAGACTATTACTGCTAATGAAATGTTTCCTACAGTCCAAGATTTGATTTTGTCACCTTCTATTTTTCTTCATGGCAATTCCTGCAGAAGATTAAGGCTGTGAGCTGTTAACAAGCTACTTCCTGTGGAACAGGATTTGATTTCCTCAGTCTTCATTTGCCTAACGTGCAACCTTGAGCAAGTCACTTAACCAGACAGTGTTTGGGGCAATTGGAAATTCAGGCTAGGCTGCTTAATGGTCTTCTGGACTATATGCCTAGTAACTACCTATGGACCTATCACATGCCTGCTAATGTGCAAGTTTCACACTCATTTTTGTTTTGTACAAGTACGTTAATATGTATATTGATTTCAAGAATATACATTGATAAGACAGACAAATGAAAAGATATGCACACAGTATTGCCAAACAGAAGGCACTTTAATAAAAACTAACATTCTCGCTAATTGCCTGACTCACTGAGACATTATTATTGTTAAACCAAAATGAAGTAATCACCAAGAACGTAAAATTTAATGAAGCTTTCGGGCACACATCCCTTCATCAGCATACATAATTACATTTAATTATTCTATATATAGAGGGTTGTTTAAAAAGCACATGATCAGAACCAGCCAATAAAATTTCTAGTCTACTATATCATTACATAATTTAAAAACATATGTTCAACCATTTATCAAAAAAATTTTTTCAAAAAAAAAAAATTAAAAAAAAAAACTTTAAAAATAGCAGTAACTACTTAACATCAATACCTATTAAAAAACTGTATAATAATATATAAATACATAAATACATTTATTTTATTTCTAACTGCTTTCTAACTAAAACAGGCTTTATGCTAATGGCACTGTTAAGGCCTGGGTTTGAATCTGCCTGTAGTCTGATTATCCAGTCTAACTCTTTTAACTCTATGGCATTATTTATATCACCACCTCTTATGCCTGGCTCAACTATATCTACCACTCTAAATTTAAAGTTATGTGTCTCAGATTCCATAATGTGTTTATATAAGGCATTTGTTTGTATTTTCCTATTTATTTCCCATAAAAGAACAATGCCCTTTTTTTCATCATTTTATATAACACCCCAATAATTTAGACATAAAAGGCACAAGAAAGACCCAGCCAGGGTAGAGTCCTCACTGTATAATATCTTAAACCTTCTGCAGGGAATGCACATGGGATAGAGGCAAATGGGCCTTTAAGGACATACAAACTAATTCTCAAATAAGCTGATAAGGTATGTGACAAATATAATTGCGCAATGTCACTGGAGGCAAAGGTCTGTCATACAGCCACTAATAATACTGATCGGTATGTCAATAATACACACACACACACACACACACACACACACACACACACACACACACACACACACACACACACACACACACACTAAACCCACCACAGCTAGAATGGATCAGAGACAAAGACCTGCATATACTGAGGCTTCTTAAATGTAATCTTCATAAACCTCAAAGACCTCCCAGACATTGCAGATGTGAGAACTATCTTCAGCAGCCCCAAAAGCACTCTGTCAAAGCAACACCTACCACATCACATATAGCCACATCTCACAGAGCCCCAACATCTAAGCCCATAAGGCAAAGCACTACTAAACAACCCAATATTTTGGTCATAGGAGACTCCATTCTGAGGCATGCAGAATTCACACTCATAAGGATGAGTAAGGATAAAGGCATGTTCAGTCAACTATCAGGGGACAGGATCTGCCAGATCACTCATGTGCTAAGGTCATTGGATTGCCATTACTAAACTGCACTTTGTTCAGCTGCTTTTACTGTATTTGTGATTATTCCTTCTATATTTAGCTTTTTTCTGCATGTTCTTAAAGTGTTCAGTGGCATTTAATGTGCTGCATTTATTACTGCTTGTTAGTAACCTCATTACATTGTAACTGTTATTCTAAGCTTCTTAGTCACAATTTAACCACTTGGTCTCCAAACTAGTTTTCTTACATTAGGAAGGTTCATAGTCTCACTCTTGTGGCAGGAGGGGTAGCTTACACCCTTTTTAGATGGGAATTGCTGGTTGAAGGCTTATTGTGTCTGCTATTCTAAAAGTGTCTTTGTTCTGGTTTAAGCACTTGGGCTCCAAACCAGTTATTTTACATTATGAAGGTTTGTGGTCTACACTCATGTGGCAGGAGATATTAACCTATGCCCTTCTGAGATAGAAATTTCTGGTGTAAGGTGTATTGTACCTTCATTGGATTGGCTAGAGGGCTAGCTTGTTCAAAATTTGAATCTCTGTGCCTGAGGTGTTTGGAGACATTTGGAGGAAAGACCAGAAGAGTGTTACTGGTTTCTGGTAAACTACAAAAGCTAAGACTTACTTTACCATATCCACTGTTTCATCACTTGATTTTTGCTGCATTAATTGAGTTTTTCTGTGTTGGATATCTGCACTTTTTGAACTTTTTGCAGTCTTAATTAGAACTGCCTAGGTTCCACGTTACTGAGAGTACAGGCAATCTGAGTCATTTTCTGGCCTGGGATTGTGTAAAGGAAAGAAAAGTGTAATATTTTTGATTGGCCACAGGACCTGGTTTGTGTTTTTTTTTTTTTTTTTTTTGAAATCTCTGCTGCTATTTAAGCATCTCAGTTGCACAACACTTGACTCATAACCTACAAGCTCCGAGGCATTTGGTGACCACACTACTTGAGAAGAAAGTGTTGCTGGTTTCTTCTAAACTCTACAAAAGCTATGACTTACATTATCATACTCACTTTTTCAGCACTTGCTTTCCTCATTCGTTTATCACAACTGCATTGACTGAGTGTTTCTATGTTGAATATTTGCACTTTTTGACCTTTTTTACAGTCTTTAGTTAGAAGTGCCTTGGTTCACTTTAGCGAGAGTGGAGGGAACCGGAGACATTTTTTGGTATGGGGTTCTGTAAAGTAAGAAGACTGTGCTGTTTTTGATTGGCCACAGGGCCTTTTTTGTATTTTTTATCAAATCTAAGTGTCACAGTTGCACAATACTTGGCTCATAACCTATGAGAAAGCTAAGACTTACATCACCATATTCACTGTTTAGGCAGTTGTTTTTCACATTCTTTTCTTTTCACAGCTGCATTAATTTAGTGTACCTGTGTTGAATTTGTTGACCTTTTTTATACTCTTAACTCATTCCCTCTAGTACATATCTTTTGAGTGTGTACCTTTAACTCCTAGTGGGTGTAGCTTGAGCCTTTAAAAAATGAAGTTATCACCTTACAGTGCTAACAAATATTCATTGATAGAGGACAAATATCAATACAACTGTTTGTCATCGTGTATGCCGCATGATACAATTTTCTGATACCATGTATGTAGCATGGTTTTGGAATTGTTAATGCAAATATGAACAAGCAATATTTGATGCCTAGAGGAACAGTAGGTGGTAACTGCAGAAATGGCCGGAGGCATCACTCGGCTGTAATGAGTTAAATTAAAACTGCTGCTCTTAGTGCAGAAGTACCCCACAGTGATCTGTATAGATGCCAGTATCTCATAGCATAATTCATCCTTGTAATCTGTGAAGACACTGATCTCTCACAGTGTAATTTTCTCTTAAAATGCCTTTATTATCTAGACAGATATTTTTAGCTACTAGAGCCTCTAGTTTGCACATAGCTAAGCATTACCCAACAAGTTCATTGCATTATTAACCTATTCAATATTTAAATTTCTCTAGCTCCTCCCTAGTAGAACAGTAACCATAGATATGCATTTCCTGACTCCTTATGTGGCCACTGCCAGTCTGGTTGAGATTCATATTTTGAGGCATTGTACACTGACAACCCACTTATTCTTAATAAAACAGATAAAGTAAGTGAGATGTGTAAATACACTGGAGGCAAACTCTCCCATACAATCAAAGCTAATCCTATAGAGGTTGCCAGTAACACTTGCACCACACCTACTGCACAGAGTAAAGACCCTACACATAAAACTACTTGTGCCAAGGTGCTTACAGGTAACCTTCCTAAAACATTAAGAGCTTCTGTACAGCACAATCAAAATATGGTCCCCTGCCATCACGTAAACGCTCTGTTAAAACGCCCACCACAGCTACACATAATAACATCCAATGCCTTTACTGCTAAGCCCTTAAGGCAAACCAGCACACAGCCAAATTTCCTGGTCATTGGAGATTCTGTAGTCAGGCACACTGATGCCCCCTTCACCAGGCTGTAAGAAGAGAATCACAGTTAGCGGCCTTTCTGGGGATATGATCTGTCAGGTCATACATGCACTCAGGTCATTGAACCACAAGTACTAACATGACTCTGTCATAGTCTATGTGGGTGTTAATGACCTGTGATGTACCTCACTTGACTATATGAAGTGAGAGATGATCAAGCTCACTGATTTTGTGTCTCAGGCAGGTATGAGCCTTGCACTGACTAGCATACTACCTTCCCTAAAGATTTTGCCACATTACCAACAGAAAATGATTGATACTAACAGTTGGCTTAGCTTCTGGTATCAGTCTACAGGGGTACAATATTTTACAGCCTGGAGGACATGGTTGATAGACCACACTGCTTCATCAGGGATGATTTGCACTTAAAAGAAAAAAATCTTGGCCAAGTGTAGGAAGAACAAGTATACTAAAAGCCCACTGACAAATCTAAACACAGCTAAGAAGGTTAATTAATACTTCAAAGGCTAAATTTGAAGAAAAAAACAAAGCTTTCTACAGCAATGCCTGTAGCCTCAAGTGAAATACACAAAAATGTGTGGAACTTATTATAAATACCATCACCCACACTGAACTGGAGGCCATTGCCAACCTTTTTGCTGACAGGTGCAGCTTAAATTTCTCCCCCAACTCCTGCATGATAGTCGAAAGGAAATATCGCATATCACAGTCCCCACCGAACATTACAGGTCATTAAGGCACATTCCAAGGCTGAAAACGATGTATCAATGGACCCAATGACATCCTGGGATGCTTACTAAATAACATGAAATGTGACCTTTCTGGTCTGCTTACATCACTTTTCATGTGGATCCTACAGTAGGTCTTGGGCCAAAGGAACTGAAGATGGCTACAGTCATCCCCCTGCACAAAGGAGGTTTAACCTCCAATCTGGATAACTATGGGCCCATAAGTCTGACCAGCTTCATATGTAAGGCTATGGAAAGAATCATCATCGAATCATCATGGACATGATAAACAAGGACATAGATAATCTGCAAATGCTGGACCAATCACAATTCAGTTTTGTTAAAGGAAGGTCATGCCTATTAAATCTGGTGGACTTCTTTGAGAAGGTCACCAAATAAATGGATGTGGGCAAGACTATGCTCGCAGCTTACCTTGACCTGGCAAAGGCTGTTAATTGAGTACCCCACTCAAGCATTATAGATAAGCTCACAAAATTTCATAAAAACGTTTTTTCACTTGCTGGATAGCTAACAGGAGGTCAAAACAGGTGAGGCCACCTCCACTAAGAGGCCAGTCACTAACAGAGATCCCCCGGGGCTCAGTACTGATTTCTCCTTTTTGACATCCATTTCTCAACAGTGGAAGCAAATGCTGAAGGTTCATGACTTGCAGATGATTGCAAGCTGGACGTTATTATTGACTCCCCAGCAGACACTAGCATTCTTCAAGAAGGCCTAACTCTGACCAATAAATGGTGCCAAAGCCATAGTCTTAAACTCAATGCAAAAAAATGCATAAGTGTACTCTTTGGGAAGTCAAACATCCCGGCTAATTACCATGTTGATCATATTTATTTATTTATTTATTTTGTTTACCGGGTAATGTCCAACTGGGCATGAGGCCCATTTTCAGTGGCGGCCTGGGGAGAAAATCTCCATACATAAAATAGACAGTATTAAACAATCAAATTGAACACGTATTAATCAACAATGTACAAAGCAAGTCAGTAAAGAAATTAGTTATAACAATAATTAGCAAAACAATAATTAACAAATTTAACAAGAAATGGCACAGTGATAAAAACTGGCTGCATGAGTTAATAGTGAGAACAGTGTGATACAGCAATTGCAAGATAAAGAAATCCAGTCTACATAACAGTTAAAGACAAAGCAGTATGTATTTGATAACTGAAACCAAGAGTAGAAATAAGATAGCTTTCAGCAGTTAATAGTTGTAGCTGTGAGAAAGAGCTAGTTTAGGGTAATGTAAGGGAGTAGTAGGTAGCTTAAGCAGAAGTATGGCAGGTGTAGAGCCAGTGTTTTGCTAGATGTTCCTTAAGGAGGTTTTTAAACTCATGAATGCTGGAGTTTTTAGCCATAGGTTGAGGAAGAGTGTTCCACAGTTTGGCAATTTTATGGGAAAAAAGGGCGGTGCCCTGTGTGTTGTGGGCTTGGGTAATCTTTAACAATAGTTTATTTGAGGATCTTAGAGCTCTAGGATTGCTGTTAGGTTGGACTAGATTGGTGAGTTCCAGGCGGTTGTTAGGTTTGTGAATTATATTGTGGGCTATGAACAGTTGGTTAAATGTTAGAATGTTTGGTAGTTCTAACCATTTAAGTTGGGAGAGTACAGAGCAGTGGTGGGTTCTGTAAGGGTAGACTGTGGCAAACTTGGCAATTTTGTTGTAGCATGATTCCAGATGATTTAAGTCAGACTTACGAATGTTTATAAATACTAGGGAGCCATAGAGGATGGTGGAGAGTAGATGTCTGTGGGCAATGGCTAGTCTGGCATTGTCTGTAAGGTAAGGTTTAATTCTGTAAAGGGTGCAAAGTTTGGAGTGGACTTTTTTGATGGTGAGGGAGATGTGGGTGTCAACCCTTAGGTCATCATCGATTGTGATACCTAGAAGTTTGGCTTGGCTGGTGGGATCAATTTATTAATTTTATTTATTTATTTATTTATTTATTTTTTATTATTATTTTTTTTTATTTTACATTTGTTGACCAGGTTAGTCTGGCTGGGCAGAAAGCCCTTTTTCAGCAGTGACCCGGGGAGAAAAGCTCCATTAGAGTAAAAACAGTTTAGTGTACACTTAACATCATATTGTAACAATGGAATGAGCAAATACAATTTACTAAAGTTATATTACAGTCATGATTCTACAGTAGTTTAACAGTAAGGTTTTACAGAGCTTAGTATAGAAGTAAACTGTGGAGATGAGAAGAGGTAATACAGGGGATTTAAGAATCAGAATAGGAGAGAGGGAGGCTGAATAAAAGAGGCAGTGGAAGAAGGGGTTGGAGAAAGGAGCTAGAAGTAATAGGGATATTATATAGGTAGAGTTAGATTTGAGATGTGATGGGACGGTTGAGGAAGTAAATACATGTGAGATTAGCGGAAAGAGAGGTATATAATGTCGAAGAGTATAAAGGATAGAGGAGAGAGTTGAGGGATAGAGGGGAAGTAGTTTACAGTGGCTGGCTGGAGTAGCAGGACCAGTGATATTTGAGGTGTTCCTTTAATGCTGCCTTTTTGGATTGGTAAGTGACCTAATCTCTTGTGGCAGTTTATTCCAGGATATGGATGGGTGGTAGCTATATATTTTACATCCAATTTTAGTTTTGGGTTTGTTTTTGGGTTTTGGTTCTGTTTGTGGAAAGGATAGAAAGTGGAATCAGATGTTTTTTGGGTTTATTGTAATTGAAGACAATTAACTTGGTTTTGTTGGGGTTAAGTATGAGTTGATGTCTAGTAAAGTAGTTTTCTATGTCCTGGAAAGATTTTTTCATTTTTGTTTGTAGATTCTGGGGGGTGAGGGCTGTGCAGATTAATGTTGAGTCGGTGTATTGGACTATGGAGGCTGGTTGGGTTGAAGAGCTGATGTTGTTAGTAAAAATTGTAAAGAGAAGGGGGCCAAGTATGGATCCTTGGGGTACACTAACAGTGATGGCTAGAAGGGGGAACAGGGTGTTCTCCCATTTGGTGGCTTGCAGACAGTTAGAGAGATAACTATGGAACCAGGACAAGGCTGTTGTGTTGAAGGCATGGGATGATAGTTTATTTAGTAGGATGTGATGGGAGACTGTGTCAAAGGCTTTTGACATATCAATGAATATGGAGGAGGCCATTTGGCCTCTGTTTATAAGCTCTTTAATGATGGTTGTGAAAGATAGCAGGGCAGCACTGGTACTATGTACTCCTAAGAGTTGACCCAGTGGTCAGGGATCTGGGTACACACATAGATGGTAGGCCTAACTTTGATCTGGGTACACACATAGATTGTAGGCTTAACTTTGACCACCATATTGCCACAGTGGTGAAGAAATCCCTTTATGTTGAACGATTCATAAGTAAGGGCATGGCATCTAGGTGTAAAGAGGTCATTATCCCACTGTACTCTGTCCTTATCAGACCAATCATAGAGTACAGTGCTCCCTTTTGTATGTACCTGACCAGGCATATGCAGAAACTAGAGTGACCTCAGAGGTTCCTTACAAAAAGAATACAATACATAATACACCTGCCTTATGAAGATTGTCTTAAAGCACTTTCCCTGTACTACAGATTGCTGAAAGGTGATCTGTGCCTGGCTTACAAGGCATTGGCAAACCCCCACTTATGAATCTTCTGCATATTCTTAAGTCAAACAGTACCATAAAAACAAGGTCTAGGGACCTGAATGGTGTCTGTGACTTAAACAGAACATGCTGGAGAGACAGATATGCATCCCATAGACTGCCTTTCCTATGGAACAGGCTTCCTATCAAAGTGAAGCTGAGTTTGTCTATTACCCAGTTTAAGTGCAACCTAGAAAAGTGGATGGGTAACAGAATATTTACATTTGGGCTGGCACCCATGTCCCTTATAGACAGGGGTAGCTTATAAATGCCTGACCCTCAATGTCCTATTTGCAAACAGGATGTCATTATCCTTTCGGGAAAACGTGTCTAGGCAAGGAAGGCCCCCTGGGTCATTAGCCTAGTAACATCTATGAATCTATGACTCAGTTATAGTCCATGTGGGTGCAAATTATGTAAGACATACTTCCCTGGAGTATATGAGAACAGACATGATGGAGATCTCTGATTATGTGTCTTGAGCTGGTAAGATCGTAGTGTTGACCAGCATACTACCTGCTCCAAGAATGATGCCACAATGTGAAGAGAAGATGATTAACTTTAATAATTATCATAGTTTTTGGTGCTACTCCAAGGGGGTACAATATTTGTCAGCATAGGAGCATATGGTCAGCAGTCCACACTGCTTTACTAGGGATGGTCTCCACCTATCCCCTTTAGGATTTTGAATATTGCCTAAAGCATTGACCTCCTCCACTGTTCCTTTTTTAGGAAATGGCACATTTCAAACCTTCTAATGGCAAAACTAACCGTAGAAAACCTAAAGGTGTTACTGTGCAATGCCAGAAATTTAAACAAGAAACTTCACTATCTTCAAGTTCTCCTAACCCTGGAGAATGCAGATGTATGTACTGTTATTGAGACATGGTTTAAGACCAAGGAGAGCACCTCAGCAGTGCAGGGCTGCAATGCCTTCCACACATTTAGAATAGCTACTGCACAGGCAGAGACTGAAGGTGGAGATGTCATGATTTACATTAAAAACATACCTCAAGATGATGTATTTGAGCTTCTCCACATCCCGATTGCCATAAGCAAAGTCCCATACCATCCTTACAAGCTATAGGTCTCCACTATAATCCAGGGAACTAGTAACACATGATTAAACTTACAAGAGACACTCACCAATCAACTGAATACCATATCAGTAAGTACCTTTAACTACCCCACTATAAACTGGGAATCATACACAAACCCAAAATTGCAGGGCTAGAGATTCCTGGAATTTGTCAACACAAACATCTTGTACCAGATGGTCCATACATCCAGTAGGGGTGTGAACATACTGGATCTGGTCCTCAGTAACATAGGAGAACGCTGCCCCCCCCCCCATATAATGTTCTCTTTGGTAAGGTCAAACCATAAAACTGTCTCCTTTGAAATAAAAATAAGACCTGAGACACTCTTTAACTCTGAAACATTTAAGAACTATTCTAAGGCAAATTTCCTGTTATTAAGTAATAACATGACAATATTTTAAGCCTTCCTAATCCCAGAGAACACTGCTGCCGATACAGAAATTTTTCACAGAGACCCTGTACAGTCATGTTAATAAATACGTAGAGGCAGCTGTGTCTACCAGGAATAAGCAGAAAACTGTCTCAAAAAATAAGCCTCTGTGGTTGAATCCCAACATCAACAGGTTGTGCAACAAAAGGAAGAATCTAGTCATGGCAAAAATTAGGAAGTGCGGCACCTATCAAGATGAAAATGGTCTCATCGATCTAAGCAAGAAACTCAGAGGGCAAATCAAGTCTACCAAGGTCAAATTTGAGGTAAAAATAACCTCACAGGCCAAGGACAGCTTAAAGGGTTTCATTAGCTATATCCGCATCCTCAAAGGCAGTTCACAATAATATGCAGAACTAATTGTAAATGGCTCTACATACAGTGAGCTATAAGATATACCAGTTCTAGTAACAAACAAATTCAGCTCCAGTTTTACTCCCCCAGTCACCTTTCAGGTAATATCATCAAACATAACTCCCAGACTATCATAAGAGATCAGATCCTCGATATGTTCTCCAAGACCAAGAATAACTCATCAATGGGCCCTAATAATATCTCAGGATGCCTTCTAAATAGCAAGAAACATAACCAATCAGGACCACTAGATCCACTATTAAAATGTAGCCTTGAGACAGAATTTGTTCTATGTGAATGGAAAACTGCAATGGTCATCCCTCTACACAAGGGTGGGTCATCTGCGCACCCTGGTAACTACAGACCCATAAGTCTGACTAGCCTTATATGCAAAACCATGTAAAGAATTATCATAGAAATGATGAATGATGGCAGACTTCCCCTTCTCTGGAACAGGCTTCCTATTCATTTGAAGCAGAGTTCTTCCCTAATTGAATTCAAGTGTAACTTGACAAATGTAAATAAATAGAATAAATAAATAAATAATTTGCACCAGTGGCTGGTGAATCGGAAATTCACCTATGTCATTAATGGAGAGAGGCAGATTGTAAATGTTTGACCACTAAGCCTGAGCCTGCATACACAACTTAGAATAATCTCAATGCTTCTAAGACTTGTCAGATACATTTCGGATGCATGGCTAGGCTTAAAAAGGCCACTGTGGTCATTAGCTTAAAGGGGCACTGTCTTGTTTCTAAAATGAGCTGCTTGCCTCAGACCGAAATGTAAATGTTGTCACCCACTTTTTTTAACCTACTCCCATTTTGTGATATCATCGTCAGGTCCAACCCACTTTAATTTGTACACCCTCTCCCATTCCTGTTTTGTTTCCTGTGCATAAATTCAGACATTGTTGTTGTAGTTCCTACTAATTTTCAGTGACTATTGTTTTTTAAAGCGCTAGGCTTTTCGTATTAGCAATAAAGCTTGCTTTGCTACATTTAAAAACAGATTGTTTCATCTCCTTTTTGTAAACATTTGCGTTCATGTAGGGAACGCTAAAGCGCTTACTATAACCAATGTCTCAAAATGTAACTGTAGCAAGCCTTTGTCATTATGTAAAATGTGCTTCTACAGTTATAAACAGATGTTTCCTTTTCCTTCTTCTTTATTTGCGGTCACGTAAGAAGTGCCAAAGCGCCAAAACGGTTACAGTTTCCAGTGTTGTAGAACGGAACTGTATGTAGCATAGCAAGCCCTTTGCCAGAAATGTATAATGGGCTTGCCACAACTGTAAAATGATCGTTTCTACGTTTGTTTTTTCTGTTTATGGTTATCTTTGAGTAACAGGTTATGCATTAGCATACGTTTTTATGAAGGGTGTGCAGCCTTAAACTCAAGTGTCTGTCATTGTTTAATCCCTTTCAAGACTGGTTGGTTTGTCAGAAAACCAATAATAATAATGATAATAATAATAATGATAATAATTCTTTACCAGGAAGAGACCATACATGTGAGGCAAAAATCTGGACAGTTGAAATGTGATCTGATCATGTTAGAATTGCTGAAGTGTTTGCAGTTTTGGAATGTAACTGTAGCAAGCCCATTTTACATTTCTGGCAAAGGGTGTGCTAAAGTTACAAACAGATCATTTCTGTTTTCTTTTTTTAATCCATTCCTGGTCATTCTGCTGTGTGTGTGTGTGTGTGTGTGTGTGTGTGTGTGTGTGTGTGTGTGTGTGTGTGTGTGTGTGTATGTGTGTGTGTGTATATATATATATATATATATATATAT
The DNA here is from genome assembly GCF_019279795.1 of Protopterus annectens. Taxonomy (NCBI): domain Eukaryota; kingdom Metazoa; phylum Chordata; order Ceratodontiformes; family Protopteridae; genus Protopterus; species Protopterus annectens. The sequence goes on from NC_056731.1 coordinate 22,413,312, forward strand.
ATATATATATATATATGAGTCCACTTTGTAATTTCGATAGCCCAAAATCTTGAGTTTCAAAATACCAATCCTAGAAACTTGAGATTTTGGAATCTCAAAATTACAAAGTAAAAAAAAAAAAAATAAAATAAAAATACTAAAAACTGTTTTTACAGTATAGCAAGCCCCTGCACCCACACCCCTGCAACTTAAATATACCATCTCCGAGATTGCGCTACAGGGGGGTGTGGGGGGTGCAGGGGGGCTTGCCCTCCTGCAAAAACATTTTTTTAGTTAGTTTGTTTTGCACCACTTTGTAATTTTGAGATTCCAAAATCTCGAGTTTCTGGAATTGGTATTTTGAAACTCGAGATGTTGGCCTTTCGAAATTACAAAGTGGACCCATATATATATATATATATATATATATATATATATATATATATATATATATATATATATATATATATATATATATATATATATATATATATATATATATATATGAATATGTGTGTGTGTACATATCTCTATATCTATCTATATATATATATATCTATATATATATCTATCTATATATATATATATATATATATATATATATGTATATATATATATATATATATATATATATATATATGCATACATACATACGTGTGTGTGTGTGTGTGTGTGTGTGTGTGTGTGTGTGTGTGTGTGTGTCTATAATGTGTGTATGTGTGTTTCCATCCTTTCACATCCCCTTTTTTCCCATTTTTGCACATGGAGTTGAGGTGTCATTTCAATTATATAGAGCCAAGGTTTACACCACCAGGGTGGGGCTAGCCCTGCCACGGTAGTTCTTCCACACCGCATACTCACATGCACAGTTACACATGTGGCCAATTTAAAGTGTCCGATCCACCTACCACATGTCTTTGGAATGTGGGAGGAAACCGGAGCACCTGGAGGAAACCACACAAACACAGAGGACATGCAGATTCCACACATAAGGCACACCAGCTGAGAACCAAACTGGGAAACCTCTTGCTGTGAGCACTATCCACTGAGCCACTGTGCTGCCCAGTGTGTGTGTGTGTGTGTGTGTGTGTCTGTGTGTGTGTATATAAATATATATATATATATATATATATATATATATATATATATATATATATATACATATATATATATATATATATACTTGCGCCTGTTATGTGTTTTATATATAGAGAGACAGAGAGAGAGAGACAGATATAGATATCTGGGTGTGTGTTGACATCAACATGATTGTATCACCTAGAGTCAGATTCTACATTGTCAAGTGGCTAGCCTGTGCAGTCTGTGATCTGTCTTTTTCTCTTTTGAGGATACTGTGTACCATAGTAGAAGCCCAAAGCAGTTTGTCTATACAACCCTTCTCTCTATAGTGCACCACGAAAGGTCAGTGCTGCTGTCCACAACACATTCATTGGTGTGGTGTTTTTTGTTTTTCTGACATGGAAACACTCAGCATGTCTTTTTTTTTTTTTTGAGGTGGGAGGAACCCCACAAAAACACAGGGAGAACATGCAGACTTCAAACGGACATCGCCCTGATGTCAGACCTGAATCTTGTACCTTGGAGCTTAACCATTATGCCAACTGGTGTGCATGTTTGTCTCATAGCTCTCAACCTTCCATCTCCAAAATGAGGAACACTCACCTTCATAATGTGGAACAAGTAGTCAAAATGTGGAACACATACTAATGGCTTACTAATAACTTCGACTAGGAACGTCTTAGGATGGTTAAACTATGCTGGTTTTAATGAATTAATATGATTAATTTCTATTTACCATGGATTTCACTTAAAAAAATTCCTAACACTGAATGTGTGACAGACTCTTTCAATGTGGAACTTTGAGGAACATTGAGGAACATGAACTTTTTAAGACCCCAAATGAGGTACGTTCCTCATAATGAGGTACACTTCAGAGGTATGGTTTGTCTGTATGTATGTATGTGTGTGTATAGATACACACACACATGAACACACACACACACACACACTTATATATGTGTGTGTATTTATATCTATATCTATATATGTATGTATATATATATATATATATATATATATATATATATATATATATATATATATATATATATATATATATATTTATATATATATAAATATGTGTGTGTGTGTGTGTGTGTGTGTGTGAACTGTTAAGGTTGAACCGCATACCAAACTGTTAGGGGTTATAATCAATGAGTAACTTAAATTCCATCTACATATACAACACTGCATTATAAAGGCCCGCCAAAAACTCAGCTTATTTTATAGAAATAAAAAAATCCTGATAAATGGATCCAAAGTCTCTAAGGTACAAGAATACTTTTACCCACTCTACTTTATGCAGCACCTGTCTTCACAATCCTTCAAACAAATCTCTTCACTAAGCTTGAACTTGCATATAATAAAATTGCTAGATTTACTGCCAAACAACCATATTGCTCACATCACTGCCTTTCTCTAAAACACCTTCATTGGCTTGAATTTCACCACCAACTCCTTCTGCCTCAACTACACCTCACCCACTCCACATTAAACCAACTTCACTCTTGTCCTGCTGTCTCTAGCCTCATTACACCCTGTATTCCTAACCATACACTCTGCATCTCCTTCAGATATACAAACCAAAAAAAAAAACATAGGCAAACTGCTGTAGACCCACTTTCTCACAAATGTTTCTAATAAACCGGCACAACACATAAGATTAATTACTACACAAAGTGTTTAAAAAAAACTTTAAAAGACTATCTACTCAAATCTTGGACTTGCTCTTGCACTGGATTCAAACAAAAAGAAAACAGGACCAGCATACAAGGCACCTTAAAAATAAATTTATTGATTGAGGTTCTTGAAAAACAGACCGGTTTCGGCAAATATTTAACAAAGCCTTCTTCAGTGTTTAAAAAACAACAAAAAAGAACCTGTATTTAAATACTCAAATGAGTCATGTGCTTAATTATGTATGCTCATTCAGACCTGGCTTAAAGAGCCCACCAAGTTTAATAATCCATTTTTTCTCCATTGAATTTAATAAATTATGCCAACCTGATTTGTTATGCCTGGATCTTCTAATTTTATCAATAATGGTAAAACTAAAAGTAGCCTTTGGATGTACCAAATAATGTTTATATAAAGCATTGGTGTCTCTCTTGTGTCTGATATCACTAAAGTGTTCAGAGCTTCGAAGCTTCAAGGGTCTGGAGGTTTGGCCAATATAGAATGCATGACATGTGCATTTGGCCAAATAAATGACCCAATCTGAGGAACAGTTAGCAAAAAATGTTATATTGAATACTAGAGGGGTGTTTTGACTGCTGAAACTGGTGGTTTTGAGTATGATGTTACAATAGATACAGTGTCCACAAGGAAAGCAACCAATTAATGGATCCCTGATAATGTGGTCTGGATACTTTTGGTACCTTTCTTCTCAAGATGTTTAAAGTGATTAAAAAAGGCAGATAGATTTTTGCCTTTCCGAAAGGAAAATGAACATCTGTCTCCAAGAATGTCCTGAAGTCTAGGTTCACATGTTAATATGTTCCAATTATGTTGAACAATTTGCATCAATATGTTGGTATTCCGACCATATGTGGTGATAAATCTAGGTGTTACTGAAGGTGATTTGTGTCTAGTTTTGTAATGAAGCAATTCAGTGCGTTCCATCTGGTCAACTGTGTGTTTGGTATGTAATAGCTGACCCATTTTATACCCACGGTCATGGAATCGATGTACTAAATCATCTCTGAAGTGTCTATAAGTGTGCTGGTCAGAACAAATGCATTTAATGCGCATGGACTGTGATTTGGGAATGTTTTTGCAGATGTGAGGAGGATGAAAGCTGGTTGCATGGAGAAGTGAATTATTTTGGGGGAATTTACGATGAATTTCTGTAGTCAGCGTATGATCAGATGCACGGCAAACCAATACATCTAAGAAGATAATTTTATCTCTATCATAGCTGACAGAAAATTGAATCCCCCATTTATTTTCGTTCAAATAAGAAACAAATTCTGAAAGGTATTCTTTATTCGCTCTCCATACCAACCAGCAGTCATCCAAATATCTCCGCCAAATGTCCATTTCAACCATGTAAATGTTATGAGAGTTGTCGTAAATAACCTGTACTTCAAAGTATACCATGAACAAATCGGCATATATGGGTGCAAAAGATGCACCCATAGCTGTCCCCTTGGTTTGTAAATAGCATTTGTCTTTGTATAAAAACACATTTTTTTGTCAAAATATGTTCTGTTAAACACAACAAAATAGTGTTGAAACCTGGCTTGTATATTTCAGTTTTGTTGAGCCAGTATTCCAACGCCTCTAGGCCAGCCCAATGTGGTATGTTGGTATATAATGATTTTACATCCAATGTGCAAAGTAACCAGTCGGGCTCAAGCTGTGTATCAGAGATAATCTGTAAAAAGTCCATGGTATCTTGAATTCTAGAATGGACACATTGTAAAAGGGGCTTAAGAAATTTGGTAAGGAATAGAGATAATGGTTCTGTTAATGAATTTCTACCTGAAACAATGGGTTTGCCGGGTGGGTGTTGAAGGTGCTTGTGTATTTTAGGTAGGAAATAAATGTATTGTGGACAAGGGTCGGCAATGGTGAGTTGATGCTGTGTGTTTTGAGTAATGATACCTTCTGCAACAGCTAAACTAAGGAAAGAATCAATCTGTTCCTTGAATACTGGTGTTGGATCAATGGTGAGTTCCGATTAATAGCATGCGTTGGATAATTGGTTCAGTGCTTCATGATCATATTGTAATGTATCCTGAATCATTATAGAGCCACCTTTGTCAGTACCAGTTATGACTAGATTGTGATTGTTTGCCAATGTGTTGATATTTTCCATGCAAATTTTGGATACATTATTAGGTAATGGTGGAATTGATCTAAACTGAAAATGTAGATCTTTGATAATGGCTTGTTGAAACATGTAAACTTGGTGATTCATGGGTGGCATGAACAAAGACCTATGGTATTTAAATTCATCAGAGGTCTTTGGTTCTTGTTCCTGGAAAAATAGTTTAAGGTTAAGATTTCTACAAAATGAAACAATATCTTGAACAAAACTTTCTTCAGAAACAAAAAAAACAAGGATGAATGATAATCCTTTATTAAGAATGTCAATTTCAGAGGAGGAGAGGACATGTGATGAAATATTAGTAATGTTTACTGTGGTTGTTTGGTCACAAACATCTCTAATAGCGTTTCCATGTTGTCCACATCTTTTATGTTTCCTGCTCCCCTCCCCTCCTACGTGTAAATCCTGTGAGGTGACAGAATTTCTTCTCTTGGATACTGGTGAGCCTGTGGCACCCCCTGAATCAGTGTCAAGGCATGAGGATGAATATTCATCAGCTGAAGTGTCAGTATAGTTATATGTACCTTTCTTAAGGATAGATTTAGTCCGTTTCCTCTTGGGATAGGTACGATTCGAAGGAGAAAATTGTACATGTTTGTTTTTGTTTGTAAAATTGAAGGGATCCCCTCTGGTATAATCATATAAATCCCTTTGGAACTTTTTCATTTTCCTATCCTTAAGCTATGATTCCAATGTCATAAGTTCCTTGCTTATGTTCTTGATACTATTTGTATATATGGTCTGACCCTCAAATTGCTTGGCCTTGTCACTAAGAGAAGAAATGGATTTAATTTCTTGTTCAATGACTCTATTATGGAAATTTGCTAGTACTTCAACAAATTTCAGGGTTGTCTCTTGTTGAATTTCATTCCATTGTTTCAGTAGAAGATCATCAGGGGAATTAACAAATGGTTGGAACGCACTGAATTGCTTCATTACAAAACTAGACACAAATCACCTTCAGTAACACCTAGATTTATCACCACATATGGTCGGAATACCAACATATTGATGCAAATTGTTCAACATAATTGGAACATATTAACATGTGAACCTAGACTTCAGGACATTCTTGGAGACAGATGTTCGTTTTCCTTTCGGAAAGGCAAAAATCTATCTGCCTTTTTTAATCACTTTAAACATATTGAGAAGAAAGGTACCAAAAGTATCCAGACCACATTATCAGGGGATCCATTAATTGGTTGCTTCCCTTGTGGACACTGTATCTATTGTAACATCATACTCAAAACCACCAGTTTCAGCAGTCAAAACACCCCTCTAGTATTCAATATAACATTGTTTGCTAACTGTTCCTCAGATTGGGTCATTTATTTGGCCAAATGCACATGTCCTGCATTCTATATTGGCCAAACCTCCAGACCCTTGAAGCTTTGAATCTCTGAACACTTTATTGATATCAGACACAAGAAAGACACCAATGCTTTATATAAACATTATTTGGTACATCCAAAGGCTACTTTTAGTTTTACCATTATTGATAAAATTAGAAGATCCAGGCATAACAAATCAGGTTGGCATAATTTATTAAATTCAATGGAGAAAAAATGGATTATTAAACTTGGTGGGCTCTTTAAGCCAGGTCTGAATGAGCATACGTAATTAAGCACATGACTCATTTGAGTATTTAAATACAGGTTCTTTTTTGTTGCTTTTTAAACACTGAAGAAGGCTTTGTTAAATGTTTGCCGAAACCGGTCTGTTTTTCAAGAACCTCAATCAATAAATTTATTTTTAAGGTGCCTTGTATGCTGGTCCTGTTTTCTTTTTGTTTGAATACTTTGCTCTTTGGAACCCTGCAGCTGCCTCACTCACAGAAGTTGTACTATTTGGAGTTTCCTGTTTCTTCTCTGCGGTTGGCCTGTGGCACCTTCTGCAGTTTTAACTGCACTATTGGATTTATATATATTTTGGACTTGTTTTTGGCTGAGTTCACCTATTTGGAAATTTAACTTGCTGTTTGCAGTTTTTAAACAACCACAGGTACTTTCCATTTTTTCTCATGAACCATGTAATTTCAATACTTTTATGTTTGGCCTGCCTGCCTTGACTGGATTATTACTTGTTAGCTGCCTTTACCACAAACAAAGATGCTTTGTGGCTCATTTGTTGGCGTCTCTCTTCATTGCTTTTTGGCTTAGTTGCTGCACATTTCTCTTCATTTGTTCCAGCAGAGGGAAGTTTAAGAGACTATATTTTTGAGGTTGCCTGTTCTTTTTTCGAAGTTCACAACAAACTGATGTGTGTTTTTTCAACCAAGCGACACCATTTAGATGTTTGCCATCAGCAAGACATCATTAAGTACTGGTTTTCTTAAACTCTTTTTGTTAACCACTGTGGAGTGTTTTCAGAAGAATTGAATGCATCTGCTGACTTTGTTTTTTTGTTTTCTTGTCTTTACAATAATACAATCTTTACATGGACTTTTATTAACAAGTTAATATGTTTTTTCTTTATGCTGGGCAAAGTATTGTTCATTGTGAACCATATGAATATTTTCGATAATTGTATTTCGTTAAATATTAATAGTTTAATGGATTGGTTTACACAGTATACACATTACTTTATTTATAATATTCGGCCTATTGGGGACCAACATTTAATTTAAAGATGGCGCTCAGTTTATATTCATAGGGTGTTTTCAATAATTGCATTTTCTTGGGTAACACCTATAACTAAAGCTTAAAATGTACATGTTTTTTATTGACAATGGGTATCCATCTAGTTGGTGGTGCTTTGTATCATTAGTTATATGGCATTTGTGTTTTTCACTATTGTTATGATAAGCTGTGCTTAGTTCATATGATATTTCAACATTCATATTATTTGAACTGATGTCTAGTATTTTTAACATATTAGGTAGATGGCTTATTTCTATCTAAAATTGATAATCTGGGGAGCTGGGTGTCTTATAGTTGGCAACAATACATTTATGCCTTTGTTTTGTTACTAGGGCTCATACAAGATATACAAATCACGATTGTGTTTAACACCAGGTGTGACATTTCTTTATAGCAATTCAAGTAATAGGTGTTGTTTCCACCTTCTTTGATATGGAGGTGGTGTGAGTCCTTATTAATATGATTTTTGATGGCATATTCACTGTTTTCCTATACATCCTTGTCACACCTTGCTTTTATGTTCTTTTCTTGTTTTAATAGTAAGCTCAGCATTAATGTCAGTATTGGTCCCATTAAGTTTTTTTGGGCTCAGTAGTGGACAATCTTGCTGTGAGACATTTGCTAATAACAAACCATTTATATATGGTTTCTGATGACCGTCACTTTTGCTTGGCCTCACCTTTTTTAACTGCTACATCGGGATTGTTTTATTGTTATATGACTCTATAGCATCAGGATCAATCTCTACACATTTTTCTATTATTTTTTAGATTTTCATTCCATATTAGTTTGAGCATTGTCAGCAATGGTGATGACTGTAGAATCATCAGCATATTGTACAAGTGTGGAGTTGGGACAAGAAGTGTAAAGTAGGTTGGTGAAAATATTGAAGAGCAGTGGCCCCAGTATGGATCCTTGGGGAACACCCATTGGGACACTTGGGGGGGGGGGGAGAGCAGAATGCCATTTAACAGCTTGCTGGCAGTTAGAGTGATAGCTGGAAAACCAGGATATGGTGGGAGTTGAGAATCTTAGGTGAGAGAGTTTGTCTAGGAGGAGGGGATGGGAGACAGTGTCAAAGGCTTTGGACAGGTCGAGAAACAGACATGAGACTAGTTTATTATTGCCACAGGCCAGTGATACAGTATTAAGGAAGGATATTAGTGCAGTTGTAATGCTGTGTTTGGGATGAAATCCATGTTGTGTGTGTGTTAGAAGGTTCTGTTGGAGAAGGTATTGCATTATCTGCTTGTAAATGCATTTCTCAAAAATCTTGGAGAGGGGAGACAGTATAGCAATTGGTCTGAAGTTTGATATATCAGAAGAATTACCTCCTTTATGTGTGGGTAATGTGTAGAAAGTTTTCCATATTGATGGAACATATTATTCAGAGATAGATTGGTTGATCAGGATGGATACTGGATAGGCTAGGGATTCAGCAGCTATATGTAGGAAGTAAGAGGGTAGGTTATCAGCTGAGGGTGAGCAGGGTTTGAGTTTAGAGAGTAGAGATTTAATATATTTAGTTGAGACAGATGTAAGAGAGAAAGAGTTAGAAGGAGAAGGAGGGAAAGATGAGAAAGTGGGGTTTTTAGTATTTTTACTAGTGGGGAGGTAATTAATTATGGTAGTTATTGAATTAATAAAATAATTGTTAAATTCAGTGGCAGTTTCTTCAAAAGTTTTATTTGGGCATGGGTTGGGAGGGGAAGGGTTTCCTGGATGCAGTATATGATTGACTGAGTTCCAGAATTTTTTAGGGTCAGATTTTAGGGTAGTGGGAGGGTTTGAATAGAAGTTGATCCTGTTTTTGTTATTTTTTTTTATTTGATTTCTAAGTTCTTTGTGGACTGTAGGAGAGAAGGGGTCTTAGTTTTGGTCCATAATTTCCATATTTTGTCACGTCTTTTCATCAAGGCTCTAATATGTTTGGTCAGCCAAGGAGCGATGTTTGCTTTGATTCTGATAATACGGAGGGGAGCTAGGGAGTTGAGGATGTTTAGAAAGGTAGAGTTGAAAGAGTGGACAGCCTCATCTAAGGGGAGTATAGTGAGATGGGACCAGTTAGTATTAGAGAGTTGGTCTATGAAAGAGTCTGGACTAAAGGATGAGGTTTTGCAGGAGGTGATAAACCTGAAAGGTCTGGTGAAAAGGGGAGTGTGTCTATTTACTATGATAGGGCAGTGGTCACTAAGGGAATTTGGTAGAGTGTGAGGGTTGTGATAATTTTGGGGATTAGACACCAAAATCCAGTCCAGGAGAGACTGTGGCAGGTATGACTTGCTAATATAGGTAGGGGAAGTGATTAGTTGCTCAAATCCATGTAGGTTGATCCAAGAGGTAGTATGGGGAGTTTGAATTGTAAGCCAATCCATGTTTACGTCCCTTAGAATGATCGTTTCATTAAGGATGGTCTGTGAGAGGTGGTGTAGGATGTTCTCCAGTATACTAAGATTATCACCAGGGGGGGTGTAGATTGCTACAACACTTATGGTGGTAAAGTTATTAAGTTTAATATTGGTAAGTAGGAGTTCAGCTGTAGAAAAAGTGGGTAGAGGGAGATTTGGGGTAGTTATTGAGAGGTGGTCTTGGAAGAGTATGGCTACCCCTCCTCTTCTTTTCTTTTGTCTGTCAAGTCATAGGATGTTATAGCCAGATAGGGTAATTTCACTATCTTTATTATATGGTTTAAGCCAGGTTTCAGTTAGGGTGACTATGTCAGGGTTATAGTTAGCTAACCAGGCATGGAAGTCCTGTACTTTATTTACTACACTCCTGAGGTTGATAGAGCAGAAGGATACTTGCTTTTTTAAGGGGGTGAGGTTAGCTGATGTTTGTACAAGAGGGTTATTATTTATGGTAGGTTGGGAGGGGTTTGGGTTAGGATGGATGTCTCCTGATAGAAGTAGTGGTTTGAAGCAGAGTAAGTGTTTAAAAGGGGAGACATTCTTTTTTCTGCTTTGATGTGGTTGGGAGGGAGGGAGATCATTTTATTTTAGGAAGGGGGTGGCATAGTTTGGGTTGGAAGGACTGGTTTGCAGAGGAGTCTCGGGTTTGATATTTGGATGTAGAGTACTGTTTGTTGGGTAGAAGTAGGATGGGGGTAGATGTGTGTGATAGGATGTGAGGAGGTATAAAAAGTAAAGTATAGGTATCAGGAGTAAGGCTTAAGGTTTGAAAGGCATGGTTTGAAGGTAGAGTATGTGTAGAAAGTGGGAAAGTTGAGGTGTATGAAGGTACTATAGGGGAAGAGATGTGCCAAGGGGTGAGCTTAATACTTTTTTTATTAAAATAAAATCAATAAAACTTGCCATCCCCTATTATTTTATGCCTTTGCCCAATTCTTGAGCGAGTAGTTGACAAATATGATGTAAGTACATTTTTAATCAGGAAACAAATCCAAGTAATACTGGCAAGACTAAATGTAATCCAGTAAGCAGATGGCATAAAAAGCTGGGAATATATACTGAATGGAAGAATGGGGCTCACCTACAAAACAATAACCCCAAACTTCATTATGAACAAGGTATTAAGAAAACAAGGGTTTTGGTCATTTTGCTAGAGCATTTAGTACAAAAAGATAATTATCTGGCTGTGAATAATGTTATTTACTGACATCTAAACTGTATGTTTTGCAGTCAGTTCATAGGTTTATGGGTGAATACTAGGCTAACTGTCTTGGAGGGCCATTGTATTGTTTTATGTTGTCTGCTGACTTGGTAACACATATTTGGCTATGTCTGGATTTAAAAGGATCATTATACTTACGTTTATATTTGCTATGTTTCATTAACTGTGTAGCTGAGCTGCCATCTACATATAGTTTCTGTTTTATCTGTTAGCAAGGTCTCTACTGCTGTGCAACCTCTGTTTTAGAAGCTTTAACTGTGATGTACTACATTTAATTTTTAGTGTACCTGCACATGGACGCTGTCTAATTGCTTATCTCTGCCTACTGTTCGCTGAATGTTTGTACAAATCAGTATTGTTATTGCTGGCACCTTACTGTTGCACTATTTATTTTATTGTTACTGCACCTTCTATTTGTAGTCATTGCTGTTACTATGACTCTCCTCACACTTATCACCACATCACTTCCCTCATGAACTGACCTGCATCCATTCCCTTTCACATAATCCAGAGGCCCTCCATACATTCCATTATCAGACTTCTTTCACACATAGCTCATACTAGCAAACAGATTCATTCATTCACTCTCACAGAGATTCTAACCCCCCACCACACACATGATCACTCATTCCAGCTATTTACTCATACAGGTTGCCTCCCTGTATCCTAAACCTTCTCCTCTCTCTCTCTCTCTCTCTCTGTCTCTTTTTCAGGTTAATAGTAGCTACACTACCAAACCCACAGACCTAACCCAGCCTGGAACTACCTTGAACTACAGTCCCTTCAATAGTGCTTCTCACCTTTAACCTATAATTAAAGCATGTCCAAATAATTTCACTAGCTTGGTGTATGTCTCCTACTATTACTGCTCTCCCACAGCTTGCTGCTGCTTGCACATCATCATGCCGCTCCTTATCTCTACCCACTCTGCTATTCCCCACCCTGCTCTCTACAGCACACTACACCCTATAGCTCTTTTTCTGCTGCTCTTCCCCTGTCTATCCATGTTCTTCTCTGTCAGCCTAACCTTCCTTCTCTACCTTATCCTGTCCCCCTACACCAGTCTCTGTACTCTGCTTTGCTAACTCCTTCCCTGAGGAATACTTGGGAAGTCTCTCTAGTCTTTCTGTATCCCCTCCTGCCTGTCACAGTTCTCAGTTGCCACAATTTTCTGTTTCTTAGATTGCCTTTGTTGGTGTTTCCACGGTTTCTCTTAATGCGGAACAGGGAATTAGTCCATTTCCTCAGTGTAGTGCAATGCCGAAGTTGGTATATGTAATGTGCAGGCAGTGTGTCTATGTGTGGGGGGGAGTGCAGGGGGCACAGCCCCCCTGAAAAGTAGTAGGATTAACTTACCATTGACTGTACAATTTAACGGTACGTTAATGTGCATGGCAGGAGGTGAGTGACATCACCTCCTGCTACGTTGAACACATTTGACCACAGTTGTTCATGTATTCATTTTCACTTTGGTTTACTTTTCAGCATTTCAAATTCCACATTCCAGGTCGACATTCTAAACAGTTGACCGAAGCAGCAGATTTGAAATACCAATAGTAAACCTAGATATATATATATATATATATATATATATATATATATATATATATATATATACATGCTCAGGACGTTATTGATTACATTTAGAGGTAGTTACACAAATGTGGGAGTGGAAAACACAGTGGAAATCAGGGACTGTACAGGAAGGTGATGCAGGCTAGTCTGCGTCCAGATATATTAAAAGTATAATTCCACATTGTAGGATAACAGCATAACTATTTGTGTAGCTGGGATAGTGAAATGACAAGAAAACCATGTATACAGTCTGTGAATATTGTTCTAGATGGCCTAATATTATTGCATTCCATAATAAGTCACTATGGCTATGTTACCCTTTAATGTTTAACTACTCCTCAGCATTATGTCAGGAATTTGCACAGACCTCAATGTGACATCATCACACTGATCACACCTTGTGTATACTGCTGTGGACATTTGACAAGGTGATGGCAGTACTATACTTTGACTGAGACAACATATCCTTGTTTTCATTTCATGCATTCAGGTATGGGGTGTAGCACTGTAGGGCTTATCAATGCATAGCAATGAGAGCAGTCACCAGAGGTGACATAATGAGTGGGAACACTGTTCTGTCATTGGCATGAGATATGCAGTCACAGCAATGAGAGCAGTCACCAGAGGTGACATAATGAGTGGGAACACTGTTCTGTCACTGGCATGAGATATGCAGTCACAGCAATGAGAGCAGTCACCAGAGGTGACATAATGAGTGGGAACACTGTTCTGTCACTGGCATGAGATATGCAGTCACAGCAATGAGAGCAGTCACTAGAGGTGACATAATGAGTGAGAACACTGTTCTGTCACTGGCATGAGATATGCAGTCACATCAATGAGAGCAGTCACCAGAGGTGATATAATGAGTGGGAACACTGTTCTGTCACTGGCATGAGATATGCAGTCACAGCAATGAGAGCAGTCACCAGAGGTGACATAATGAGTGGGAAAACTGTTCTGTCACTGCCATGAGATCTGCAGTCTAGTTGTCTAGACAATGCATTCTGCATGAGTAGACTACTTCTCATTCTGGGGCTAAGGTGTGCTTGTATGGTTTGGGTCACCCAGAAGTGCACTGGCAGGCATTATGTAAATGATGTTGCTCATTCATGTCATGCTAAGTCTTCCAGGATGACAGTACAGCATCTGGATATGTTTTAGGTACTGTCACTCCTCTGAACTACACAACACTGTGTTGTGTGATGCTATCATGTAGCTGATGTACAGAAGTGATTAATAGGTTTGTGAATAACATTCATGGGACTGGTCAAGGACACTGGTTTGCTAGCATGTGGTGAGGCCAAAATGAAAGAAGTGTGCACTTTTAGGTTCAGAGATTCATGGGTTAACAGTAGGCTATTTATCCAGAGCGACATTAGTAGCCTGGCCACAATATCCCGTATTGTAATTGCCCAGTGGCATGACTAATTTATATCTAGTTTTAGGCCCCTTTCAATGACGGCTTCAGGGGCCATATACCTGGGTTGTATTTACAATTGCCCATCCATGCATCTTGGTTATGCTTAAAGAGGGTCAGGGAGCTACTTTGCTTTATATCCTAAAGAAGTCTATTCTGTTAACAGGGGATTCTCTGGGATATATAGCTATCTTGCCAGCAGGTCCCATTTATGTTCTGGTAGAAAATAAGTTCTCTTGAACAGGTGTTTAGAATGTTACTAGTTCTGCGAATGTGCAGCAGGTGACAGTGGACCAGATCCATTGAGGCTATGTAGTTTACTTCTCCGGTGTGTATAGTAAAACAGAAAAGAGACAACATTTTTTAAGCCATTCTAGGTACCTCAAGAAAGACATACCCTTTATTATTGTAATGAGAAAACAATGTAGTCTCTCAAGCAAGGCCATGTGTTTAGACAAGTACATACCGAAACGGACATTACATTCTATTAATTGTCCCTGGTGATTAGGTAAAAGGATTTCCATAACATTAGTGGACACATAACAATCAGAAGATAGCTAATTGTCAGAGAAAGTGCTCAGGTCTCTAATGACTTGAGTCAGTTTTGGCTAAAGACATAGTGCTAGTGCTGAAATTTTGGCATGTGGTTTTAACGAGCTCTAGGAACAACTTATTGCTGCATGCTAGTCCCCCCCTGAAAAATCTGGAAGTGAGATGGTGAGGTAGTGACACTACAAGCCCTTGATGTCAGCCTTGACATTGTAAAATAAATACCAAAGACAAGAGGTCCTGGAATTGATCACTGGGGGATACCACAGATGAATACTCTTTTCGAAGAGAGCATGCCTCCCATCTAATAGACTAGGGTATGGCCATTAGCCAGTTTGTTATCTAGCAGGTAACATGTCAGTTTGCATTTAGTCTGCTTAGCTTAATGATTATGCCAATGTAGGGTGGTATCAAGTGCCATATATATATATATACATATATATATATATATATATATATATATATATATATATATATATGGTTTACAGACATAATGTTGAATGCTAACTGGTTGAAACTGAATTGGTTGAGCACACTATATTGAATGATCAAAATGCTGAAATAAAATTAGTCTAAACACACAATATCGAAAGTATTGAATTTGCCCATTACTGCACTGTAGTGCAATCTTGGAGTTGATATATTTAAGTAGGGGGGTGTGGGGGTGATAGTAGGGTTGATATCATTGCTTTTTCAATGAAATGATTGTAGACATTTTGATAATTCAATGTTTTGGGTTTAGATGTTATTTTTCAACCAAATGACTATGAGACATTATGAAATTCAACATTATGTTGGTAAACCTATATATATATATATATATATATATATATATATATATATATAGATACACACACACACACCTAAAATAAACACATACTCAGACACATATTTGCTGTGGGATTTATTTCCATATTGGTAACTGGATAAGTACTCTGTTCAGCAATGCATCTCGGCCACAACAGGGAACCTTTAGAGAAAAAGAAAAGAGTTACATGCTAAGTCTGTGTAAACTAATTGTACTTCAGTCAAACATTCAGGAAAGGTGTGAAAGCTCAAAACATTTTATCATAATGAATGGTAGAAAAAGCGAGAAAAGAAATTCAGTAGGATGGAATCAGAATTAGACAAATAGTTATGGTGTGATTTCCGAAGGACAACATACAGCATCAGATAATGATAAAATACAGTGATTAGATTCAGATCCAGATCCAAAACTGAATGATATTTTTAGGGAAAAGATGCAAAATGTTTTATTATTTTTTGAATATTAGGACATTTGCTCCTCAACAGGTCTCTTTGCAACTGTCCAAAGCAATGTTCTGCTGTAATATGAGGGAAAAATCTCTATATTTATAAAAGCATATCTACACGAATAAAGACACATTAACAAGCAAAACTAATAACAGGCCATATGAAAAATAATTACCATGTGGAGGAAAAAAAGATTTGTAGCAACAAACATGAAACAAACATACTATTGCCAAGGCTTGAATAATTAAACACAGTTTTGCAAAAACAAGTACATAGCAAAGTAGTTAGCAGCTCATTGCTACAGAGGCTCTACGTCTGTGTGACAAGACAACATTTCTAGCTGAGTAAAATCCAGTCATTCCACAAATGTAATTGTCCATGAGTGGGGGGAGGAAAATACAAAAGAACAAACTTAGCACTTCCTAGAACACCCACCTCCACTGAGAGTTTGTGTAATCTGACCTGCAGCATGCTAACAAGGCTCTTTGAAAACCTTGCCCGTAGGTGAACATGTGACTTACACAGTAGTCAAATGTAAATAAACTCCTCTAGCAAAAAATCTGAGAGAATGCCCCTTTAATATACACTTTGTAGCAACATTTCAGGTACATGGCTTCTGAATGTCCATAGCTTTTTACTTTTTAAGCCTTTACAGTACATTGAGGCTAATAAAGGTAAATCTCAGTAGCTATAGACATGACGTTTCAACCTTTTTCCAACCTCATCACTGCAGGATAAGTGAATTATTTGCCTATACTTCAGAGATACAAAACTTAAAATCATGCCTGATGCCCATAAACATTAAGATGCCCGCAAAATGTCCCAAATAACATCCAAAACAAAGAGTAAAAAGATCACACAGACAAGTCATTCAGTAAAAACTGGAAGAAAGCTGCATCCAATCTAAAGTCTTCATTGTATAATACTTTAAAACGTCCTGTAGTGGAAGCCCATGGGACATATGCAAATGACCCCTTATGACTGTAGCTTTGGTAGTATTTCATACCAAAAACCTGTGAACTGCAGATAAACTACATTAATCTATAAGGATAAACGCAGTCATTAATTATAACTGTTAACCAATGCTAGCCCAGTCCTATTTTAAATGACTCAAGCTTATGGCATGCTTTCAAGTATCTTTTAACAGCCAGGTATATGAGATACATTAATTTTCTCAAATGCATGTTGATATCATCACAAAAATTGCAGTATATTGGTGTAAAACTTAAAAAGGCATCCAATTTCTCTTTTATAACATCAAGAATAAGGCTACAGTATTTCAGCCACAATAAGAGAAGGACCTTAAAACTACTTGTGAGGACTAGTATGCCAAAAGCATTTGGTGTTTGGACGGCATGGAAAAACAATTGAAGGCCACTTCAAATGTCTTACAACTAAGATAAAGATTTAATCCCTTACAAAATGATTTCTAAACATTTTTTTAGATTTTTAAGACTGCTGATTTTCAGTTTGCAGTCATAATCTGTACAGGGTCCTTGAAGCTAACCATATGTCCATTCCTCTGAAGAACATACTGTCATTCACTATTTTTTTCTCTTTTTGCAGATACTCACATGCAAGAGACATAAGGCATTTAGACGTTGTAGCCTTTTACATTAGCATGAACATACTGCATCAATAAAAACAATAAGGAAACTTTCTTTAAAATTTGCCTTAACTGGTTGAACCATCTGTGATGTCCGAGAATAAAGATACAATTGTCTTTCTGAATCTGAATATTACAGATATGTGAGATGTACATAAGCCTCATAAAACACGCAAGAGGTATCTAAAATATGTGATTTATTTTGCAATATGGGTGTTTCTCAGTGATGTGTAAATGATATAGAACATGCACCTCTTTCTATGTGGTATATATTTGTGTTGTGTGTGGTTTTCAGTGGCATGAAAAGATATGTCAACGTATGACCCTTGTCTGTCTTTGAATTTGTGACTCATTTTCTCTCAATGTGTGAAAAAGAACATGGAGTCTGTATCTGAAGACTAACCGTCTTGTGCAGGAAAGCACAATTCTACAAAGAATGTATAATGTATGGCAGATGTATGAAACAGACCTGTAATTATTCTGCCCTGTGATTACAAGATCAATGAGTCTTTGTAGGCCAGGAGCCAAAAGAATTGTAAAAGTGCAGTTAAATGATTCCTCAAAAAGACAACAAAGTCTTTACCATCTGAGACAAAAGATTAAAACCAAATAGTTGAATGAAGAGAAAGAGAAAGCAAGAAGAAGAAGAGACTGGAAGACAAAACTACCCTGTGGATTGTCTGTGTGTGTTTGCTGTACTTTGTCTCTGTCTGTTACAAAATCTGAAACATTCAGCTAAATTATGTAAGGATGAGTAACTACTGCAGTTCAGAACTAGCGACAAAAAGCTTGCTTAAGACAGATGATTTTTTTTCTTATAATCAATTTCTTCAAAAAAGATTAGTTTGCATTTCATTATGCAGTTTTGTATTCTTCCATATTTACTGCACTGCTTAACTCATTCTTTCTTAAGTAAAGTATTTGTATATATTCATTTAAAAACCTAGAAATAAACTAAACACATTAATTAATCAGTAAACAGGCGCTCACTGCTAAATGGTGATTTGGTGGTGGCATCCACCCCTATATACAAAGCTGATCTATGACACAGTATCATTTTTGCTTATAATCATATGTTATATAAACAAGAGTGAAATAATCAGTCTCACCAAGCAGCAAAAATACACACTCTTTATTTAATTTCTTATCAGTATCATGCATGCAGAATACTGATGTGGTCAAATAGGATTTCTGCAGGCCCACATGCTTCTCGCTTAATGCTGCATGTGAACAATCATGTCTTTTAGTACCAATAACGTTTTTAAAAAAAACAGGCCACCTGGCTTGTTAATTAGTCTTGTTTCCTGACCTTGTACATTTTAGTACCAGTACATTCTAACTCCCCAACATTCCTTGTAACTACCCATCCCAGCCTGGGAATGTCAGCGCTTACATACAATGTGTTCTTTCTTGCTTTCAGAAACCAATTCAGTCATCTGTTAGTACACTTGCAGCTTGATATTAGAATGCAGTTGTGAAACATGCAGAACTACAATAAGTAATTGTGGTTTGCATAACTATGCATCTATATTACATATCATTTTTAACATGAACAAATATTAAATAACTCATTTAATGTATTTGTAAAGAAATTGTAAGTTAATATGCATTTTGTTTAGAATAATCATGAGAGCTGCATTTTTCTCTAACAAGGTCTTGACGTCTAAGAAAAATACCACTGTGTGTGTGTGTGTGTGTGTGTGTGTGTGTGTGTGTGTGTGCGTAGTACAGTTACTGGGGCATGTAAGCACAGGTAGGCAGTGAAACCCAGAGAAAGTGGTGAGAAAGCAGTCTGAAGAGTTTGTCCAAAGACTCTGCTTAGAGCAGTATTTGGTATAAAGCCTTGTCTTTGGTGTGGATAGTATAGGTCCATGCTCAGGGCAACAGTGCATATTTCTGGCATATTCCTGTAGCCAAAGTGCCCTTAATGATTATTTTTTATTATCTTCTAATCCATGCAGGACTTAGCCCAATGTTTCCTCTACCTGCACCCTGTTGGCTCATTAGTTGTTTGGTAGCAGGAACTGGCCATCTCCAGGCTAGGCAATAGTCCTACAACCCATTTCTTCCTTCCCAGGAATCCAGATCAGGTTATGTACTCTGCAACAAGACACAGATGGTATAGAGCAGGCCACCTTGATGGTCATGCAGGGCAGCCTACCCTTTCCCCCAGCAAAACCCAACCCCTGAGGTAGTAACTCTTTTGAGCTCCCCTATGTGTTGCCCTTTGTTGGGAAGCATGGCTGTACACATTGAATACCAGATGGCTTACATTGTCACTGCCCTCAGTAGCATCAGCTCACTGGGATTGATCTCCATGTTGTGCAACACCTTCTGCTCCTACTATGCATCATGCATGTGGCAAGTGCCTTTATCTCAACAGGATGGGGGATCTGGCAGTGG
Source organism: Protopterus annectens (assembly GCF_019279795.1). Taxonomy (NCBI): domain Eukaryota; kingdom Metazoa; phylum Chordata; order Ceratodontiformes; family Protopteridae; genus Protopterus; species Protopterus annectens. The sequence continues at coordinate 22,433,279 of NC_056731.1, forward strand.
CCACTTACTCCCATCCCCCCACCAACTGCTACAGACATCCAAGCTCCTCTTCAGACTCAGGTCTCCTGTGACATAGTCAGGGCTTTATTTCTATATACCATGCCACTGGTTCTCACTTAATAAATTCCTTAGTGATTCATATTAGCTTCCCTTTTGAATACTTTAATCTGCTTAAAACTAGTTGTGTAACTCTAAAGACCATAACCCACTTGTGACAATCAGACTTAATATTTTAGATCAAATATGACTTATTTGTGGACAGTGGAACAGGTCTAAGCACTATAGCCATTGTCTACCGATAGTTTTTGCACAATCAGTTTTTATACTATCATTCCTATCATTTTCAGAACAAAAAAAAAACTTCCTCTGTTTGTTTCAACCATGAAACTTATTGTTCTATGAATTTGCTCTGTAACATTCTCTTGTTTTTTGTTATTACTGTATCTGTAACAACCGTGAAACTTATTGTCCATGAATTTGCTCTGTAACATTCCCTTGTTATTTTTTTTCAAATATTATATAACGTCTTGTCTGGAAATGTAACTTACAAATTGTTTGCAGTTTTTCTCCCAGGGCCTGCACTGAAAATGAGCTTCCGAGCCCAGTGGACTTTCCCGGTAAACAAATGCCAATAAATAAATAAATAAAAATACATCTTCATTAGAATATAATTTTTTTTTGCTACCGCTTTGCATTCGGTTCTTATTTTCCAAACTCATGTTCAGCAGGGGAAACATGCAACAAAATAGTTGTGTGATTTTTCCAACTCTTTTATTCATTTGCTTATATTTAATAATCACATTGTTGGGATAGATTCAGATAGACTTTTTTGTATGTCATAGCCTAAGCAAAATGCAAAACAGAAAAGCAACATGTATGCTACAAGCACAAGTGTGCAAACTTAGCACCATCATCAGCACCACTAAGCCATTGTATATTCTTAGGGACGCTGAAAGTGTAACCACCTGATATGTCAGTCAGTGTGAAATGTTTACACTTTTACATAGCATATGTTCAGCAATGGTAATGCAGAGGAACAGTAAGTGAAACAGCCAGGCAAACATGAGATTATTGTCACCACTAATAAAGGCGGGCATCACAATCCAATGGGTACAGAGCTAGTGAGCCTTCTGCTGGTAATTTGGTCATCAATTGCTCTGCTACAGGAATTGAACATGTTACATATTTTCTGCTTAAGGACTCAAATAATAGGTTTAAATTTACGTACTCAGATCACGTGGGATAGAATCACATTTGCTTGAGTGTAGTTGCTTAAGATGGTAATTACTGTTATGATGTTGTTTGCTTCACACTGGTGTGAGGTCATATTGATCACAGGGTAGTGCTTTGAGGGTGGTCTAATACTGCAGTCTTCTGCAGAAAGAGAAGATAGGTGTTACTCTTCTGTGAGTGGCTACCCTCTCTTTGAGGTGTAGTAACCTTAGATGAGAAAAGTAAAGGGTTGGGGCATTGAGCCACCCACATGAACAAGTACAAGGGGGAGTAAACTTGTTCTCTGTAAAAACTGCATTTTCATGCCTCTCATCTGAACAGATAGAGGCAGGATTTATGTACTGCATCTTAGGAAGGAGTTAAAAAAGATCACTGAGGATATCAAAAAGAGTGTGTGAGTTGATGAATAATAATGAAAGGCTGGACTGCGGAATTGGGAAAATGATAAGAGTATGGATAACCAGAGATGATAGAGAATTTTAGAATTTTTATTTTCATTTATTTTTTTTACAATGGGGGGGGGGGACTTGAAAGCACAGCCTGAAGTAAAAGTTATCATAGGGGGTCACACCAGCATTACCCTAGTGACTAAGCTAGATATAGTCCATAGGAGAAAAATATATCTCACAACGACAAAAAAAAAGCCTAAAAGGTAGCAACACAAAAATGAGGACTGGATGTGTATAGTGGAAGGTCCTATAAGAAAACAAAGTGTCTGACCCATTCACATAAAGAGGTATCTGGGAAGAAAGATGAGAGAAGAGCAGGTTAAGAAAACAATGGAAAAAGACAGAGCCATGCAAAATTGTACCCCAGTAGTTTCCAGGTTAGGAACAGGAGTAACAGGAAGGGAGGGCTGAAATGGCACTGGGAAAATTATAAGTGGAGAGGGAACGTACAATAGGTCATGTTGAAGAAACTGTTAGGCTAAGTACCGTAGGACAACATGAGGGACTCAGAAGAACTGGGAATATGATATTGCGATAGAGATAAGGCATTTGTCAGATGCAAAATGATAAAAATATAGAGCAGAAAAAGAAGATGTTGTGAAGACCAGGTCAGGATGCTTGAGTAGGAAATTTTGGCAGTAAGAAGAAGAAAAAGGGAGAAGCAAAGGTATATGGAGTTATATTTGTAGGTGGAAATAGATCACCTCCTGGCTAGGCAAGAATCCTAAAGTCCATTTCTTCCTGCCCAGGAATACAGGTCAGGCTATGTACTCTGCAGCAAGAGTCAGATGATATGGAGCATACCAGCTTGCTGGTCCTGCAGGGTAGTCTACCCTCTTCCCAGCAAGGTCCCCACCTCCTGTGGCAGCAGCTCTTCTGAGCTCCACTATGTGTTACTGGATGAGATTGGCATGAATTGTATTGGGCTTTGGGACAGTCAGTGGGGAAATACTTAGCAAAGGAATGTAAGGAGAATAGGCAGCATACGTAGGTGAAAGGAGTTCGTTTAGGAGATGCATGCTGTCTGGGGAGATGAAGTAGTTCAAAGGAAGATTCAAGGCTTTTGCATGGAGCTGTATGAGGATGAGGAACCTAATGGAAAGAAAGCATGAATAGACTCTCTCGTAGCATTTCGTGCATTTAGGAATCTAAAGGAATAAAATGCTGGAATGCATAATTCCAGTGAATCAAGTGCTGAAGTGAAAAAGTCCATGAACAGTTGAAAGGTGTGACACTCTGATAGGTATCCAGTTGATTTCTATAAATAGGGCATGGAAAGTTGGCTTCATCATTAAAAGTGAAGTTTAATAGGATAAGGGGAAGCAGCATTCCCTGTCCCTTGATGAAGACAAGGGCCCTTGTTCTGCCCAAAAAGGGTGTGACATAAAAGACCCAGGAAATATAGACCCATGTCTAATCAAATGAAGCATAGATTTATGGTTAATGTCTTGAGATTACCCCTGGTTGCATTTCTTTCCAAATGTACAACATTAATAATGAGGGGTTTGGGAAGATACAAAAGGAATAGATGTCTGATAGCATTTGATAGATTTTGCAAGGAGAGCAGCCTGGAGGAGAAGAAGGATTCTGGGGTGGGTCTCTCTGAGTTACAGAAAGCCTGTGGTACAGTTAAATGAGATTTTATGATATAAAAAACTTAAATTGGAGGGGTTTGAGGGAGAAATTCAGGGATGGGTATAAAGATTGTTCAAGAAGATGCAGCTGGAGGTCTCTGTAAATTGACAGGCCTTGAAAGCTATATGGTATGGCAGCGAACCAGGCAGAGACCTCATCTATGTCCAGAATGTTTTATCTTTGTTGTTGAAGAACTAGCCAGGGAGGTAAGGATTAGGTTAGAAGAAGCAGTAGGTAAAGAGTGTAGACTGGTTTTGACTTTTATCTGGTGATTGTATCTTAATGGTGGATGTCATAAACATGGTACTAATAGTGGTATTTCATGTCTTTGGGGAGTACTGTAGGACATCTGGTCTTCATTGTTATAAACCCTATCCCTACTTTGGCTGGGACAAAACAGGGGTTTGGAGGTTAGTTGAGGTTAGAGGAGAAGTAATATTTAAAATATTCTGGCCTAAATGTAGTTGATTTAGTACAAAAAGCAATTGGCAGACACATGGGTTGGATGGAGGATAAAGTTAACATAAGCTGAAAAACAATACAGAAAAGTAAGTCTGCCAATAGGCAGAATCAGTGCAGAGTAATGAATTACCTCCCCTTATTCCGTCATGTCATTCATTTCTTATTTATGACTACTGACATTTTGAAAAGAATTAAAAAACAATTCAAGTTAAGGGTAGGGAACTTGATGGGGCATTAGGGAGCTTGAGGGGCATTAGGGTTGCTAGGGAGCCATTAAGACCAGGTAATTATGGGGAGGTTGTGACCTACTCAGTTTCCTAAGTTACATCCTAGTCTTCAATGTTGACAACTATTTAAATGAGATAGTGCCAAAAGAGGGTGAATGGAGACTGTAACAAAGGGGGTTATGTCTCACGTATGGACTCACAAAAGGAGAAATGGATAATATGAACAACATATTAAAGGACATGCAGGAAGGTGTATTAAAATGGAGGACATCAAATGGTAGTTTGTTAGCATGGTGGGGATTGGGTCATTCTTTACTGTACAAGCAAGATACATAAACTGAAGGATATGAGAAAGCTAACATCTGGTAGAAGTCTGAAATAGTGGAAAAGAGTGATTTCAAAACTTCAAATGATGGAATCATGTGAGATTAAATCATAGATGGATTGAGAAGAAAGAAAATGGGGATATTCAGTGTAATAAGAGAATAGCACACTGGGAAATGTGTCAAATTAAAGGTGGAAGGTGGAATGTGAAGTCCTCTGTACTGACCTGCTAGAATAAGGATGTGCAACCATTGTGGCTCAAAGGCAACATACTTGGTAACATTTGGGAGGTTACATTACTGTATCCAACATGTATCTGCTTTATATACCCACCGCAATCAAAGCAGTGTACCATCTCAGTCAAAGACCAAGAACAGATCACAACACTGGTAGTTTCTGATTTATTATTTGCATTCCTGCCATGATAGAGAAATCATAACTTGCAACTAAGTAACAAGGTAAGAGCATTAAACAAATAGCATACTTCTTATGTCAGTGCAAATGTAATGGTGCAAATGCACGTAGAAGTAGTCTGCAAGTAACAACACCACACATTTACAAGTCCAGGTGAAATTCTACCAGAGAAACTACAATACCATGTCAAAAGACAGATAATGAAAAGCAGTTGAATAGAATTACCCTGTGCCCTGAAAATCATAGTGGCATTTCTGGCATTGCTTGTTCTTGCACAAATGGCCTACATCGGCATCAGCTGTTGAAGTGACAATATGAAATATGTCAGCTAGCTGTGCACCTGTGATACCAGAACTAGAGTTAGAGCTTTCCACAGTCTTCATCCTGAAGAAGATTTGCTCGTAGTACTATGTGCTGCCAAAACGTACAGCAAATTTTTACAACTTGCTCTTCAATGGCAAAATAGTACTCAGACCATGAGCTTTTGAAAACATGACCAACACTGTCAGTCTTTCTTTTCTTAGCAACAAACAGCATTGTGGTAAATATCTGTGTGAAAGGAATCTAAAGAGACATAACACTAGCTGACCAGCTTCCTTCAGTCCCTAGCTGGCCCTCCAAAAGCATTCTGAAGAAGTGCACCTTTTTGAAAACTTACACATAATATTCCAGAATTTACTGCAAATGGGCTCCATAGACTAGCAACAGCCACGATCATAGGAACTCCTTCATAAGACTGCATAGTGACACACAATGCAGCCTCACAGCTGCTCCCCTCACCAAGCAAGCCATATCAATGATAAGAATACCTCTGCTGTGTACACATTAGCTGTTTGCTTGCTATGAACATCAGAGAAATTATAGCCCGAGTACTGTATTCCAGTTGCTGGTCACAGCCACATATATATAGACCACATATTATGTCCTTTAATTACTTTATTTTTTTACTAATTTAACCACACCAGTCTGATTCACAAACCCTCATAAGGGATGGTAAGCCGTAAATAAGAAGAGTGTAATGCATTAATGAAATGTAATCTCTTTTAGCAGGTTTGGAGCAAGACTACAGCTACCAAAATGCATTATGTTTTCTTATACAAACCACCATGTGATTATGGAAGATGGAAAAACTCAAAGATAAGTACAGGCAAAAGCAAAATGAAGATCACATTAGGAAGATGAACTGAACCAAGCCACCACTCAATTACTGTTTCAGTGTGCAGCCCAAAAAACTGAATGTAGTGCAAGGGGAAAAACTGCAAGATAAAGGCAGCCTGAAAAACTGAAGGTCACAGTAGGAAGACAAAGTCAACCAAACCACCAGGTGGTAAATGATGATTAATCTCCCATAGCAGCCCAAAAGACTGAATATCACTGCCAGCCAAAAACTGAACATCATAGCAGGAAAAAGAATGGAAACATGCCGCCATGTGATAATTCCATCATTGTTTCAGTGCAGGCGGATAGGTGTTTACTAGGCTAACAACCATAAGAGCCTTTTTAAGCCTAGCCATGCATCCCATATCTCTGACAAGTTTTGATAACCTTGATAAGTGTAAGCAAGGGTATGGAAGATGAAACATTTACAGGTTGCATACAGAATATCAGTGCAAACAGAAAAAAACTGAATAACAGTGCAAAACAAAAATGATTCATTAACTCTTACTCTAAATGTAATCTGTAATCAAGAACTTCAAGAAGATTCCTTCCAGTTTTTTTGTGCTTTCTGGTCAATCAGAAAGATTACACTAAGCGTACATGATGTCTACACTTTTTGGTAACCTTTACGAATCCCACTTGATATTTAAAGCTGGTAGAAAATCAGTAGGAAATCTAAAATTAGGAGGAAGAAGGTGTAAGTTATGCTTGTGTTGTCTGTTCATTCAGAATGGTGTATACTTCGTGTACACTTATTGTAGACATCAATGAATCCCGGGGTCGATATCAGTGCAGATGGGAAAAATTGAATATCATTGCAGGCAAATACCATCAATAACTGTATCAAAGTTCCAGAGAAAGACATCATTTTCACTGTCAGATGATCTCCTCTCCATCATATCAATTGGGTATGCACAACAAGCATACCGTAGAAGTTATAACACACACCAGAGAAATGCATGCCGACTTAGAATGACGTTCCAAAATGGTAATGACTATCCTTAGTATAGTAGTTTTACAAAAGCCACACAGATACACATGCAGAGACACACACACAGGGAAATCTAAAATAATCTTCTCTCTCAAATAATATGCAGAATAGCTCAACATATGCACACTACACTTACCGATGGATACACACCAATTAATGAAGTGTGCAGAGATTCGCTCACCACCAAATCTGGTTCATCTTTGATAATTACTTTTACTCAACATATATGCATGCGCACTCTCACAAAACAAAGAAATGAAGAGAAGGCTAAACTAGTTCTCCCTCTGTCTCTCAGATAGTATGCAGAATAGATGAGAGTATGCACAGTACACATACCAGCACATACACAAAAATCAATGAAGTATTCGCAGATTCAGTACCCTCCACCAAATAAAGAGGTTATTTTTGATTATAATTTTACTCAACACAAACAAACACACAATTTTTCCCCCTTAATATGAAAACGGGGATACAGGCCTCTTACACAAAAATTGCAAGCACCTGCTTCCAATTGCATTCCTAATAGCTTTGTGTAACATACTGAAGAAATATAGCTAACAACCTGTTACCACAAGAATGATGGGAAAAAGCAATAGTAGCAGACGAAGACCAAAAATCAGTAACGCATTTTAAATATATCTTTTATAGACTTAAAAAGATACTAGAATAACAGATTGTGTATTTTCTGAAGGATATTAAGTATTAAACTCAAATGTCTGTCATTATTTTCTGACTGTAGTCCTCAACAATTTCTAAGAAAAACACCTGTCTCAGGGATAAACAGACTAAAAATACAAGGCAAAATCACAGATATTATGTAAAATCAGAGACACTTGAGAGGTCTAAAACTAAATGTCTTTTATTATTTAGTGACTGCAATTCTCAACAATCCCTCCCCAGATTCCTCTCACTGAAAACACTAACACAGACACACATACAAGTATGCACACCCTTAAGTAAATGATATTACTATTATATCACATGCACATTAGGTTCTTACTAAGAAGAATGGTAAGCCCTCTTCCTTCTACTTTTATTCCTTAAAGATTGTTAATCCCCAGATGTTTAATCTTAACCCTAATGCTAGTGCCAACAAAGAATGAGAAGGCCTCCCAAATATACTGTTATTATTTTCCTAAATGTGCAGTCACACATATTCTTGAGTGAAAACACTGTTAATTTCCTGAAGTGCACACACACATACTGATGTTTGATAATACTGTTAATTTCTTGAATGTGCATGCACACATATTGATGTGTGATAATACTAATTCCCTGAACATGCAAGCACACATACTGATGCGTGATAAAACTTTTAATTTCCTGAAAGTCCACGCACACATACTGATGCTTGATAATACTGCTAAGGTTCTGAATGTGCACGCACACATACTGAACATGCAAGCACACATACTGATGTGTGATAATACTGTTAATTTCCTTTACTTGCACACACGATGTGTGATAATACTGTTAATTTCCTGAACATGCATGCACACATAGTGATGCGTGACAATATTGTTAATTTCCTGAATGTGCACGCACACATACTGAACATTCACGCACACATACTGATGCGTGATAATACTGTCAATTTCCTAAACGTGCATGCAGACATACTGATGCATGATAATAGTGTTAATTTCCTGAACGTGCACGCACACATAGTGATGTGTGATAATACTGTTAATTCCCTGAACATGCAAGCACACATACTGATGTGTGATAATACTGTTAATTTCCTGAACATGCATGCACACATACTGATGTGTGATAATACTGTTAATTCCCTGAACATGCAAGCACACATACTGATGTGTGATAATACTGTTAATTTCCTGAACACGCATGCACACATACTGATGTGTGATAATACTGTTAATTCCCTGAACATGCAAGCACACATACTGATGTGTGATAATACTGTTAATTTCCTGATCATGCATGCACACATACTGATGTGTGATAATACTCATAATATCCTTTACTTGCACGCACACATACTGTGTGATAATACTGTTAATTTCCTTTACTTGCACACACACACACACACACACACACACACACACACACACACACACACACACACACACATACTGATGTGTGATCTTCTTCTTCTTTCAGCTTTTCCCGGTTAGGGGTCGCCACAGCGGATCATCCGTCCGCTCATGATTGGCAGTGGAGTTTTACAGTGTCAAGTTGCCAGCCTGGTGCCCAACCTTCCACAGAAGGCACAGACACGCACACACTCACACCTAGGGCCAATTTAGAGTGTCCAATCCACCTACTGCATGTCTTTGTAATGTGGGAGGAAACCGAAGCACCCAGAGGAAACCCACGCGACCACAGGGAGGACATGCAGACTCCACACAGAAGGCACCCCAGCCGAAAATCGAACCAGAGAACCTCTTGCTGTGAGGTGGCAATGCTAACCGCTGCACCACCGTGGCCGCCCACATACTGATGTGTGATAATACTGTTAATTTCCTGAATGTGCACGCACACATAGTGATGCGTGATAATACTGTTAATTTCCTGAATGTGCATGCACACATACTGATGTGCGATAATACTGTAAATTTCAAGTGCATGTACACACACATGCTGATGCGTGATAATACTGTTAATTTCCTAAATGTGCACGTACACATACTGATGTGTGATAATGTTGTTAATTTCCTAAACGTACACACATGCATACTGGTGCGTGATAAACTAGGAAATCCTGAATTCAGTTTTCAAGTGACAGACATGGCAGGTATTATAAAATATTAATTTTAAGATTATTTTTGAGATGCTTCTTTGTTACTATGGGGCATTCTAATTGCATTCCTTATAGCTTTATGTAACATACTTAACAAATATAGCTACAGTGCTTTAGTGGACCAGGCTGTTGGCACCATGTTAAATACCCATATGCTAGTACATATGAGCAAGGTAGTGATATTTGCCTTGCCAAAATGAAGGCAATTGAGGACACTGGTGAGGCTGAATGTTTTAAAATGTGAGAAATGATAGAGGCTTACAAAAGTGACACATTATATGAGAATTTTTACACAGATGGTACAGATTTGAGCAGGAGGGGGGGAGACAGATTGCAGATGTTGGTATTGTAGCAATAAAATGACAGGGATGTTCTATATGATTCAAGTATGGCAATGTGAAGTAGTTTGTTGAAACAGGCTTAAGAAGAATAAAGTATAAATCTGGTTTTCCTACACCTGTTCAAATGTAAAATGTAGAAGCTTAAAATGATCGATTACTTTTTCCTTGATTTTAATATCCCTGATCACATTTGAAAAGGAATTAAACAGAGATTTGGCCTGCAATTGCCTACCAGCAATGATACTAATAATACTTCATATTTGTTGCTCTTTGGCTGTGCATAGATGTAGTATTTACAAGTAATGGATGTGAGAGGATATACAAATGATTTTTGTGAGCATTTCACCAGACTGTTTTATCTAGTTGAAAATTCAGTGTATCAAGTCTCATTAAATGTTGGGGAAAGCTAGAGATTTCGAAATACAACAGTGGACACATGAAAGTCAGCCTTTTTGCAGTTGCAAGAGAATAATTCACAGAGAGATCCAAAATGAAATGCATGCCATTTTCATGCTAACTGCCACTGTGGAATCAAATGAACTGATGGTCTACATTTGGGAGGTGAACATTTAAGATTTAAGAGGAAAATATAAAAAAAATGAGAGAGGTAAAGTAATGAAAGAAATTATAAAATGTGGTTAATCAGTTATGTGAAAAAAGTCAATGCACTTACAGAAGGGGGATCTTGGATCTGAAACTGATTATTTTGCATTATCAGAAGGCTTGGAATAGCAGATGGTGATACAGTTGTGATGGGTTTTTCAGACCATTTAGCACTATGGATGGAGGTGATGGAATAAACAGAGTATATTAAAAAGGAAAGGGAATAAAAAGAATAAATGAGAATTTATGGGATGAAAATGTAGCGTGGGAAGTTCTGCTTTTACAGTAGGATTATGTAATTGTGAAATATTTTTATAAAAAATGCTCTGAATGGTGAACTGAATTGAAAATGAAGTATATAATATGTTTTTTCAGTGGTAGGATGATATAAGAAAGGAAGAGAAAGTATGGGAAAATGTATAGAAATTTATTAGACAATTTACAGAGTAATACAAGAGACTATTATGATATGGATAAAGAAATATATAAAAGAAACAGAAAAAATAAAGCATTACTGTTTAGGAACAGATATTATTTACAAAGTAGAATGGAGGAGGTATCTGCATATTTGGGTGAAATAGTAAAGGAGGATATTAGCACAGTGAGGGAAAAAGAAAATGTAAAAAGAGCGATAAAAAGTACACAAAAGGAAATTATGAGCACTGCTGTATAGCATGTGAAAATATATATATATAAGAGAAAAAAAGGAAAAATAAGAGAAAATTAAAATAAAAAAAAATAAAATCCAGAACAAGTTTAGAAAGATTTTGAAAAAGAAATCATTGTTATTGAATTGGATTAAGTTAGGAAAGTAAAGGTTTGGGTGAGGTGTAAAAAATGGAGGGTCTGTATTTTTCAGTGAAGGAAGTGTCTTTGCTTGGGATAAAATTCGAAAAAAATATGTTATTGTGACACAATGTGATATGTGTGTGATAAAAGAAATAAAAGAAATATGTCTTTTGGGTTTCTAATACCATGACGGGAATGGACCCCATTCCTAAATCATAGCATGATTAAAGTTCATGAAATTAGTATTGTTTCAATCTTTGATGTCAGCCAAAAGTGCTCTTGCCCAGTAATGATTCTTCTGTAATTCATATGGGGTTACATGGACTAGTAACATATCTAAATATGATTGTAAATTCTTTTTTATAAGACCTGTTGCTCCTACTACTATTGGAAATGTCTGGGTATCTTTCTCCCACATTGCTCTTATTTCTTCCTGCAGATCCTGGTATTTTAAGACTTTTTGTCTGTCTGTACACAAGACACTGTAGTCATTGGGTGTGGTGATTTCAATGATCAATGCTACTTCTGTCTTCTTTTCTTGGACCACTATATCCAGTTTTCTAGCATCTATCTTTTGAACTGTTGGTAATTAGTGATCCCATGTGATGTAGATGTCTTCATTTTCTATGATGCTTTGTGGCTCATGTTTCCAGTGTTTTTCAGCCACATTGATAACATAATGTTTGCACAATCCCCAGTGCAACAGTCTCACCTCATTATTATGCCTTTCAGTATACAGTCCTTCTGCCATTAGTGTGTCACAACCAGCAACAAGGTGTGTGACTGTTTCCAACTGGTTTTACAAAACCTGTATTTGTCTGTTTCTCCCACATGTTCAATAGACTTTGTAAACCAGCGTGTATGTAGCGCACTATCCTGGGCTGCCAATATTAACCTTTCAACTCTTGCTTTGCATTATTCTCTCCTTAACCATTCCTGCATTCGTTCTTGATCAGCATGAGGCTCTTCCAGAAAATTTCTAAACTTGCAACTATATTTATGTTTTTTCCACATTTCTTGCCTTCTCATCTGGTCCTTCACCTTATATTCTTTCTTTTGAATTTTTAGCACATTCAGTTGCTGCCTGGTTTTTACCCACTTCTGGTTTGATTTCCATTCCTGCTTGATGCTGATATGCTTCTGCTAAATTAAGCAGAGATGTCATCTTAGATTTATTCTCCTCATGTTTCAAAACTTTCACTACATTTGGATCTTGTGAGGTCAGTAGATATGTGTGGAGTCCCACGATTGCAGATCTATGCATGAAATCAATTTCAAGGAGGACCATCCCTCCTTCAGAATGGGGAATATATAATCTTGATATACACTGATTTTTAAAAATCATTTGGTGAGCATGAAACATCCTTCCTGCTTTAATATCTAATCTATCTAACACTTTTTGGGGCCAGTCAATCACTCCAAAACTGTACATTAGGACAGGAAGAGCAAATTGATTTATAGTTTGGATCTTGTTCTTAGATGTCAATGCTGTTCTAAGTCTTCTAAAGCATTCTTTACTGAGTTTTATTCACAGTTGTTCATGTTTTATTGCTGATCCTTCATCAATTCCCAAGTATGTATACACTCCCTCTTGCTCAAGTTCTTTATATCACATTCTTGTCCCAAACTGATGTTTTCTTGGTGCTACAGTTTTTCTTTTTTAAAGGTTGCTTTTGCACATTTATCAAGACCAAATGACATTCTAATATCATCTGAAAAAAGTTTTGACAACCTGCAGCTGTGCTTTCACTTCCTCATCTGATGAGCTATAAAATTTTAAATCATCGACAAAAAGAGAATGGGAAATCATTAGACTTTGTTGTTTTCTAGGAGCCAAATTGTAGCCATGGCCTAAGCTGTTAAGTAAACAGCTTAATAGATTAATGGCAAGGCAGAATAACAACAGTAACAGAGAGTCACCCCGGATTATCTCCCTTTTAATTTTTATCCCTGGGATAATAATCTGTCCTTTATCATGGCTTAATTGCAAAGTGGTCTGCCATTGTTTCATGGTTACTGTAATGTAGTCAATCAGTGTAGGGTGTATCTTATATATTTTTAAGCACTCTTTTATCCATGAATGTGGGATACTAGCAAATGATTTTTGTAGTCAATCCATGCCATACTTAGATTCTTCCCCTTTTTACAGTTCTCCACTATAACTTTATTTAATGACAAATGATCCTTTGTTCCATATGACTTTCCTTTAATGCCCTTTTGTTTTACAACCATAGTTGAGTTTTCTTCTAAATGACTATAAACTGTCGGCATCAATTCCTGTGTATAGTAAGGCAAGTTATTGGTCTATAATTTTTAGGGTAGCTTGCAGTTTCACTCTTAAGTAAGAGCATTATTTTGCCTGTTGTTAGCCAGTGTGGTGTCTGTTTGAGGTGCGTGTATAAATAGTTTTTACTCGTGGCTAAATCCTCTTGCAAAGATGTTAATACTTTTAACCAAAAGTTAGGTACTGCATCTGGGCCTGGAGTTTTCCAGTTAGAGGCTTTTCTTAACTTTGTTTCAATCTCTCTGGCTGTTATTTCATCCCAGTTCATATCCTGTACCTTTAAACTTCTTATTCTTTCTTTTACTTCTTCTATCCATTTAGCATCTTTGTTATGTTCCACAGGATCTTCATAGATACTTCTCCAAAATGTATCTACTTCCTCTTTTTTTGGTGGTCTTTCAATTCCTTTTACCTTATTTCCCAATTTTCTTTAAAACTTTTCCGGATCATCAATAAATTGCTTATTTTGTACTTTTCCCTTATATTTACCTGTGTATCTTCTAAGTTTTTCCGCATGTGCTGAAATTTTTGGTTTATTTGTGATAGTGCATGGCAGATCGTGGTCTGTTCTAATACCGTGCATTGCTTTAATCACATCTATCTTTCTTAGTATTTTTGTTGATCCATTCCCTATTATATAATCTTCTAACAGTTACACTTCTTGTCTTAATTGCTTTATAGTTTTTTCTATTCGATACTTCCATGATGGTATTCAATTTCTCCCCTTCCTTTCTCTCACTACCCTGTGTTCTTGTGGTAGAACTTTATCAGTTATTCATTTAGCAGCACAGTAATATATCCTGTTCACTTCTGTTATATCACATGGATCTCTATGGACAGTCCTAATTACTGCATTCATTTTTTTGTCAGACTTCTTACTTTTTGGGTTTTATTGACCTTCTGCGGTCTGTTTCTCTCATGGATCATAATATATCTATCCATGTCCATTAAATCAAATAACTCTTCTCTTAGCTCATTTTCTTCCAAACTGAGGGCACATCCCTTGTTTTCTGTTTCTTGTGGGCATTCTATAGAAAGTTCTATAGCATCTTCCTGTGGCACATTCTCCTCAATTTCATCCTATGTCATCTGTTGCTCTGTCATATGCGAACTCACTGGCCTATCACTCCTCAACATTGACTGCTTCAGAGTTTCCACAGTTTCTTGTTCCTTTCCTTACTGTCTAGCTTCAAGTGAACATTTATACTGGTTTCCTGTGGAAGGCTCCAAAATATCTTGATATGGCACCTCATCAATTGCTTCCTATTCCACTGGTTTCCCCTTAATTTGGATATCCATTGATCTATCCTGTTCTGGTGCTTTCTGCATTCGATTTTCTACACTGAATCCTATTTGTAGCTGCTCCATAACCTCAATTTCTATTTCTTTGACTTCTCCATTACTAATCTCTTTTTCTGCATTTCCTCTTAGTCTTCTTATTTTTTTGTATTGTAAAGTTTTCCATATCTGGATTCCTTTGCCTGTATTTCTCTTAAAATATCTTTGGTGCTGCTCTTTTTGTATTGGTTAGTTTTGCTTTTTACTTTGCATAAATATTACAGCATATTAAATCTCTTTTCCTTTCCTATGTCCATATTTCTTCTTCACGTCTCCTGATCTTCTTGCTTTTCCTTCTTGGGACTCACTCCGTCATGCTTTGATGTAGTCTGTGTTAGATCTTCTACATTAAATCATTCACTTAGCAGGCACTCCATAACTTCATCTTCTATTTCTTTAACTTCTGCTTTGCTACCCTTCTTTTCCACATTACATATTTGTGATATTTATTTTTTTATTGTGAAATATTCCATATTTGGATGCCTTTGCCTGTATTTCTCCTCGAATATCTTTGAGACTGCCTTCTCTATATTAGTTAGCTTGGCTTTCTCCTTTGCATAAATATTGCACCATATCAAATCTCTCTTTCCCATGCCCATATTTCTTTTTTATATTTTCCAAATATCTCTAAGTTTTGTTGTTTATATTTTCGAACTTCCTCAGATGCTTCTTTTTTCCAAACAGATCAACGTTTCTTGATCTATATACTGTTTTTTTCAAAAATCTATTGTATTAATGAATGCAAATTTGTATTTGAAGTTTCTGAAAATTTTTCCTGTGGAAGTATTTTTCTTTCATCTAATTTCTCTCTTAATAGTTTTGTATATCTTGTGTCTGAAATTCTGGGCTTTTACATAGCAGTAACAATACATAATTTCTTTATTATCCTCAATAGTCCACTCTATCATCTTTTATGGCTCTTCTTTGGCCAATCAGTTTTTGTGATTTTTGTGGACTGCTACTTCCTTCTACAATGGGGGGGGGCATCTTCCTCCTGGGCCTGGCCTAGCCTCATTGTAGGAATGTTTCTGTATTTTGAGGATTCTACGCTGTCATTTTTTCCAGTCCTGGCACCAGTGCGCCTATCAGGATTGGGCACATTTTTATCCTGGGTCTTGTGCACCTAGCTATCTTTTTTTGTTTTTGACTTACTTCTGTCCATGATATATGCAATATAAATACAGTCCATATATCAGTGTTGCCTTGGTGACATTTTGTGAAAAACAGGGTCCATCTTGCAAAGGTACTCACCAAGACTTGAGGATAAATTAAACTTCAGCACTACTACTCTCCTTTGCTTGCTGACTTTTCATCTCTCTATTAGGACCCCATAGAAGATTTTCCTTACCACTATGGCTAATATGTCTAGTATGGAGGATGTATGTATTAGCATTCAGGAAAAAGTTTTGTCTGGTGAATTCTGTATTAATGAGAAAATAGCATAAAGTATATGTCAAATGTTTATATGATTCCAGAAAAAAATATGGGAAGGAAATCATGCAATTGGGGCTTTCTTTCATGTAGGCTGCAGTGAAAAGAAACATGTTGTATATGAGTGAAGATGAAGTCGGATTGTAGTTACTAAATCCAGTTGTTAATTCTGCTTCTTTAAAGTTGTATAGCATGTTAAAGTGAGTAAAGAAAGATAATGACAAATTAATAGTGAGAATGTTAAATATAAGTACATTGAGAATGTTTAAATATAAGTACCAATGTTCTGTGAGATCTCAAGAATAAGAAAAAAAAGAATATATAAATGAAGAAATTAAAAATCACCAAGAACAAATACTAACATGGAAATAAAAATTGATGATTTAGAGAAAGAAAGGTGTGTTATAATAATGTGATGAAACAATATTATTATGCCAATCTCTGGGAAAATTTACCAGAAGAAGAATAAGAGATTAAGGCCATTAAAATAAGGAAAAATGGGAGTGCTAAGATGAGTGTCTGGATTTCATATGGAGACTTGTAATAATAAATTACCGATAAAGGTGAGATATGTTATATAAAAAGAAAGTTGAAGGAGTGGGTTTATTTTTTTGAGAAGAAAGAGACAACACATATGTTTTTTGAAATGTAAAACAGTGGTGAAACTGGAAAAAGTTGTGTGAAGATTTTCTTTTGATAATATTAATCACGTAAACAATACAGATATGAATATGATTATGTATGGATATTAAAAGAAGAAAGAATAATGATGTCAACATATTACTAGAAGGCCTAACACAAACAAATGATTGGTGCTAAAGCCATCGTCTGAAACTAAATGCAAAAAAATGCATTATTATTCCCTCTGGCAAAACAGAATTCCCTACACATTACAATATTGGCAGCACCACCACCCCCCCCCCCCCCGAGTTCCAACCCAGTAGTGAGAGACTTGGGAATACAGATTGATAGCAATCTGAACTTTGACCACCAAGCTCGCATAGTAGAAAGGAAAATCTTCTATGTAGCACTCCTCATAAGCAAGGGCATAGCATTCAGGTCAAGGGATGTTATAACTACACTGTACTTGACCCTCATCAGACCATTAATAGAGTGTAATGCACTCCTTTGCATGTACCTCACCAGACACCTGTAGCAGTTGGAGAGATCTCAGAGGTCTCTTACAAAGAAAATACAGGGACTCCAAAACATGACCTACATGGACAGGCTGAAAGTCCTGTCACTTTACACTGTATCTTATAGGCTACTGAGTGGTGAATTGTGCCTGGTCTATAGGGCAATCTCCGACCCTGCCCTAATGGAAACATTGCACATCCTCATGCCAAATGGCACAAGAGCCACTGAATCTAGGGATCTCAACCTAGCTTGTGACATTAACCAAACATGCTGGAGAGAAAGATATGTCTCCCAGAGACTGCCATTTCTCTGGAATAGACTTCCTATTCATGTAAAACAGAGGTCCTCACTGACCCTATTCAAACGCAAATGAGATAACTAGATGGGAGTCCACAAATTCACCCCTGGTGTGGCACCCATGTCCCTCATGGACAGGGCTTGCCGGTGTTGATCACAGACCTACTCTGTTCATAACTGCATTCTGAAAACTACCCAAAAAGCACAAATGGGGATATTGATATTAACATGCCATGGCTTGTAAAGGCTGTATGGCCATTAGCCTAGTACCCTCCTGTGAACTTGTGAACCTATAAATACTTGAGAAGGGTAGATAAGAATTTAGTTTATGTAATATGAGTTATTTGTAATGACAGACTGAATTACATTTTGTTTGCTAAGAAATGGATTTTGGCAGATATATGGTGAAAAACTAGATTATGGCTGTGGAAGAAGGTGAGCGGGTCATCTATGGAAGAATATCAATGAGGATGTTGTAAGAAAAATGATGAACAGTAAAAAAAATAGAAATGTTTATATATGTGCCTCTAAGTATGTACATTTTGTAAATATGTAAATAACATGTTTTATGTTGTGTTAAATAAACCCTTACTCTTTTTGATAGCTGTCCTGGGATCTTTTACATCCACCTAAGCTACCACCAACTGAGGCATATGGACCTTGCTTTAACATCGCATCTGAAGGGCAACACACTAAGGAGTGCAGCATCTCCTTTTGTTTACTGCAGTGTCAGCAGGTGATGTACCTGATGTGAGAAGAGAGCTCCTAGCCTTCTACATCAAAGATGCTTGTGCTACCTATTGCATCCCAGGCATAAATTTCTGACCACTGGTGATGTTAAAAGGTTCAGGTGATACCTAGTGTTATCAAAGTATTTACTCAAGCTTGTAGTAAGATGATCTCCACTTTAATTAAACCAGAATAGTGCATAGGGGTTGTTGTATGTCTTAGGCTAGACAGAGTATAAACAGAAAGATAGATGAAAGGTAAGACGACAGGGAGCAAGAGTCAACACTGAAAATCACTTCCTGATTGTTAATATCTTGCTTAAGTGGTCATACTTCTGTATGATGTAGTGGTTGGCTAATGTTGTTGCCTTACAGCTTTTGGTTATCTGTTTTGATTCCTGGCTGGGGTGCCTTCTAGTGAATCTGTATACCCTTCCTTCCTTCATCTATGTGGAATTTCACTAGGAGTATCAGTTCTGTTTCGCAGGTGAAAGGTGCCGTTACTGGAACTGATGGCCCTTGGATTTGTCTGAGGGAATGTGCATGGTGTGAATGAGTGTCTGCATGTGTCTTCTGATGAATAGGTACCATTTCAGGACTAGTAGTTTCCTTTTACACATTATTTCTGGGAGAGGAATTGCGCCATCTTTTATCACATATAAAAAAATATGGGTATCTAAGAATGAATAAATGAATGAAACCATGAATGCTTGATTTAGTCAGTAAGCTAAGTGAGCTGGAGATACACTCTGTCTCCAGTTCTGTATTCCAGATATCTTTTACTTTCCCAAGGGTACTGACTTCCTGTTTTTTTACTGGTGACAGCTATTTTAGTTGTCATGTACACCAAGGAATTTCATTTGTAGTCACTAGAAGATGTACTCTTGTCCCATATAAGTTAAACATATGAATAAGAAGCCATTTTTACATACTTTTTCATTTGAGCATAGCAGTGCAGGTAATTTTGTATCATAGAGTGAAACAACATCTAAATGTTGCTATATAACTTGTACTGATATTAATGAAAGGCTGCTTTGTTACTGGAAGTTCAAGTAATATGATTTGTCCTTAAACTGTAACTTTATATAAACTTGCATTATAAAATAATGAAACTCCTTATTATGCTTTTCTTCACAAGAACTCATATTATTTGTTAGCAATATATTCAAACACTGTAGGGAAGAGCAGTGGAGCTCACAAACTGCTGAAGCATTTAGCAATTATGCATTTACTCCCTACTGAATCTGAAATATAGACTATTGTGGGAGCTTTATAAACCAGTGCATTGTTATCACTACAGCGCAAAAGGCAAAAGGCTAATCTATAAATACACATAGCTTGACGTTTATTATTTGACAAAGCAACTGCTGAACTCTTCACTATAGTATATAAGAAGAGAAAGCAACATGCTGTGTCAGCATATAACCTGTAAAGAAATAAAATAGGTTAATGTAGTAAGTGCTATAAATAACAAACAGAGGCAGAACTGTTAGGTCTAACTGCGGTTTTCAGTAGAAATACAAGGAATGACAACAGGAAACTAGACTGAGGTAAAGCAAGTTGATATTTAATTTGCTTTCTTGCTTTTTATGGCACTTTGAAGACAATTATATGTGAAATGGCATTGTTTTGCTCTAGTCTTTTCCTATAGCACATCTTATACAAAAGTTTCTAGATAATTATTATGCTATGGTAACCTACCTGTAACTTTTTGTTTAATTTGGACAGATGAGGTGACAGGCTTTCCATAATTTTTTTGGTTCATTTATTTACTAAGGATATCATATTTAAAAACCCCAATGAACTTAGAGAAGTCATTTTAAAACCTGATGGTACCGTTGTTTTTGGTTTGAATAATAGGCTGGCATAATAGCGTCAAATTATTCCACATAACTTATGCTTAAGCATAAACATTCTGTAAGATATCACATTTGTTTATTGTTTCCTAGCTTTGAAGCTTTATCTCCTCTAAAGAGATATAACAGAGAAAGAATCTTTGACTTTTAACTCAAATTCTGTGTTTTTCATGAACTTAACACTGCGTCAGCCTTCTATGGCTCAGGAGCAGGGGGAGATCTGATGTGTGGAATATCACCAATGCATCTCTGTTCTTCTTAATAATTCATCTAATAAATCTGTCCAGGTTTTCTTATATTGAGCTGCACTTTATAGCTTACTTCCTTCAGCTTTTCAGTTATTTTATAAAACTCCTGACAAGTGGAAAGAGGCATTCTCCCGTGTGAATGAAGAATAATACCTTGTTTCAAGGGCTGGGTATTCAGATTTGAGCACTCTTTTTACAGCTGTTCCTCTGAGCTTTCTTACCTAGTGCCATCTGTTTCTGCACTTCAGGCATAAATGCTGGCATTTTTCCTTCATATTTGTCATGTGCTCTGTCATGTTTATGCAAGGGGTACCTTCCTACACTTAGGTTTCTTTCGCTAGCTTTCGTAGTCCCCTGGCATGTATGTCATACAATAATTCAAATGCTGTGATCCAAGTGGAAAACAAGGTTTCTGCATAATGTAAAACATCAGTTATTATTAGGTGACACCCCTGTTCTTGTCATACTTATCAATCACTAGTTCCAATATTTTTTTCAGGGTTTCATTATAATGCTGCACCAAACTGTTAGTTTGTGGATGATGTCCTGGTGATATTTAATTGCTGTTTTATATGTAATAGATGGCATAGCTCTTTCATAACCTTACACACAAAGTGAGTCCCTTGATCTGGATCAGTTTCCTTAAGGATTCCAAGCTTGCTGAAGATAAGCATCAGCATTTGTCTTATTGATTTGTCGGTGTAGAACATCTACATGGCAGCACAGTCTTAGGATAACAGATGATATAATATAGTACTATTAACATATGCTGATGCCTTAGCCACACATTAAGGTACCCTGCAAAGCTATGTTAATACGTTTATTGTGTTCCTGATTTATTAGTAGAAATTGTATGTGATTATTTGGTGTAGTTTTCTGACCGTTTGGGCAGGAGGTACACAATATTTATACAGCAGAAAAGATCCTGAGCCTATAAAACATGCCTAAAACCTGCCCTGTTTGTATTACTTACTGAAATGATTTCATAGTATATAGGTATGATGTAGGTACAGCTGTATGTTTCTGAAGGCCTGGAAAGTTACTGGTTTTAACAACCTCTCCTTCTTTCTTGTCTATCCAACAGATTCAGTCATTTCTTGCCTACAAATAATGAAAGGTGAGTGCCCTCTCTTATAAGACAGCAGCCCCATTTGTATTATTTTTGACTTTTGTTAAAGTGGGATATCATTGTTTCCTCTTAAAACTCACATGGCTAACATACCGAGCTTGGTAATTCCTGCTGACAATAGTGTTGTCTTCAGATTTAAATGAATTCATGTTAGGCCATCCCCTACAATGTTATAAGAGTCCTCCACTTTCATTGACTTTGTCTTCCCTCCAAAACTGTTTCACAAAAACATAGGCTTTTTCAGCACTATTCCAAATATCTGAGGACTCTTGCATTCCCCGTTAAAGTATGTCCACAAATCAGTGAATAATGGAAAGTCTGTTCATAGTATGACACTGTATTCAAATTAAAAGAAACAAATACTACCTCAGTTTTGGGATAGACCCACCTGTCCATATTAATATATGTAAACCCAGTGTTCTTGAATCAATTTACCTTACAATATATAGTAAGTTATTTATTGTAGCTACTATTCTTCCAGAGCCAACTTGCACTTTTTTATCATCAAACCTCTGGGTCTGTGCCTGATGCTACTAAAAGTACCTGACTGAACATCTGCAAACATTCACTGTGCGACTCACCACAATTATTTATGTCCCAGCACATAATTATCACCACTTAGACAATATTTAGAAAACAAATAAGTAACAAAACACTTACATGAAAAATGTAAAACACAGCTTTTATTACTATATTAGAAAATTGAAATAGCTACCTATTCATATTTTGCTGTCTTGGTTACAATGTACTCTGCAATAAGACACTATTTAAATAGAAGAAAGTGATCCCTAACTGCCAGTCAAAAAGAAGAAACTAGATGTTGACACCAGTTTAAAAGGACTAAGTGAAAATATTCTGCACTACATTTCAGATGATTCCAGGCCCATTCAGGCTTATTAGATCAACAGTTGTTGTATATATTACAACCTACTTAAGTGGATGCTTAGTTATTTAAATGGTTATCACTGTTGGAAATATTACAAGCTACTTAAATAAATAGATGTTTCAATATTAAATGGATGCATATAAAAATATACAACTAGGAATGTAGAAATAAATACATGTGGCTGACCAAGTTCGCAGATGACTGCAAACTGGGCGCCATAAGCATCCTCCAAAAGGGCCTCATAGAAACAGACAACTGGTGCCAGAGCCATGGCTTCAAGCTAAACGCCAAAAAGTGTATAGTCATCCCCTTTGGCAAAAACAAAGTGCCCACAAATTACCACATAGGTGGCAATCCATTAAGTACAGAAGAAGTAATTAGGGACCTGGGGACCCAAGTTGATAGCAATCTCTCATTTGACAACCACGTGGCCAAAGTGGTTAGAAAAACATTTTATATAGCCCACCTAATCATGAAGGGATTCACATCTAGATCAGGGGAGGTCATCGTGCCTCTTTACTCATCCCTCATCAGGCCCATAATTGAGTACAATGCCCCTTTTGGGATGTACCTTACCAGATACCTGCAGCAACTGGAAAGACCCCAAATTTACTTCACCAAGAGGATCAAAGGGCTCAAACAGATGCCATATGCTGCCCGGTTAAAGAAACTCCAGCTCTACTAAGTGGCATACCACCTGCTCAGAGGCGATCTGTGTCTGACGTATAAAGCCATGTCCAACCCGGAATTAATGGACATGCTGCACCTCAGAAAATCCAAATCCCATCGAGCTACGCGCAGACTTGAACCTCAGCACTGAAATAAATAGGACATGCTGGAGGGACAAAGTCATATCCCAGAGGCTCCCTTCACTCTGGAATAAAATCCCAGTCCAGGTTAGGCAGAGTCCCTCATTGACTCTCTTCAAGAGGAATCTTGATGAGTGGATGGGAGATCGTAGGTTTACACCGGGTTTCACTTCTGTGTCACTGTTAGACAGAGGCACAGTATAATAACCTCGAAAAGGGCATAGCAAAATTAATTTAAAATGGGTGGCGAAAGCCAAACACACTCTGGCTAGGCTTATAAATGCCCTAGGGCAGATAGCCTAGTATGAACCTATGAACCTATGAACAGACAATTAAAGGACCATCCTCAACAAAAGATATGACAGGTATACTGTAATGAGTGCATAGTTTAATAGTATAAGTAATAAATATTGTAATCAAAATATAAACTGTAAAATTCTGTAATAAATTTTATTTTTTTGTTAAAAAAAGCATAGCCATAGTCATAGTTTCATAGGATTTTACTAAGCTTATGACCAAAACAGACCATTAAGAAACACAGCCAGATCAGCAGTACTGATGGGAAGCTAGCAATGCCCTTCCAAGAAGACTTTCTCCACATATTGCTAGTGAAAATTTGTCATCATTCATCCAGCCATTTTTGACTTGTTATTAAAGGTTGCTAGGGAAGTACTCTGCTTGATAAATAAGACAGCTGTTATTCCTGTCCCTCACTCGGTTGTATTTTTATGGAACTGTATTTATAACTCTGGTACCGTGGCATAAGCAATTTCCTTTAGCATGAATTCCTTTGCCTACCATTACATATTACTCAACCTGTTCCACGAACAGATGAGCAGAAGCCGAGTTTCTCTTGCTTACTCATTGATGAACAAATGAGGATCGATTATACAGAACGTGCTGGGTTCTTCCCAGGTTTTATCCACTTCTGTGCCTGGTGAATCACATTCAGGATCTGGGTTTGTGTGACTTTGTGAGACTATAGGCATAGGCATGGAACATCTAGGCCTGGACTGCAGTGATCACTCCAAAAGGTGAAGCCTAGCTGCATTATGCTCAAATAGTCATTAACTTACAAAGATCATCATCATCATCATCATCAGCCCCCCTTTTTCCCATTTTTTTCTACATGGGGTCGTGGTATCATGTTAACTGTCGCCAACTCTCTCGATTCAGTGCCACACTCCTGCCTTCTTCAACACTCATGCCTGACTGTCGCAGATCTTCTTTCACACAATCCATCCACCTCTTTGCTGGATGTCCTTGCTTCCTCTTACCTTCTTCCTGTCTGTCCCAAATCTTCCTCACCAGATTGTCTTCTGTTTTTCTACACATTTGTCCAAACCATCGTAATCTGTTCTCTTTGATCTTTTCTGCAATTAGAGCTACTTTGGATTCTGCTCTTATGTCATCATTTCTTCGTCTGTCCCACAGTGTGCATCCTACCACCCTTCTCAGGCACTTCATTTCCATCACCTCTAGCTTCTTCAACTGTTCTGCCTTTACTGCCCAGGTTCCTGTACCATACAGCAGTACTGGTCCCACCACTGTCTTGTACACCTTACTTTTCAGTTTCTTTGGCATTCTTCTGCCATAGACTATACCTGATATTCTATGCCAGTTGGCTGCAGCCCCTCTGATTCTAGCTTTGATCTCTTCATTCAGACCACCCTTCTCCTCAACCACCCATCCGAGATACTTGAAGCTGTTTACCTGTTCCACTATCCTCCCTTCTATCTCTATTCATAGTTTATTCTAACACCATCTTATCTGTGCTTAGTTTCATCCCATGTGCCTTCAGATTTGCAATCCATTCTCCTATCCTTTGCTGAAGTTCTAGCTCAGAGTCTGCCTGTACTGCCACATCATCTGCATACAGCAGCTTTGTTGATCCATCCCCTCCAACCTGTTTGCTAATGTAGTCCATCACCAGTATGAACAACAGTGGGCTCAGAGCTGAACTTTGATGTACACCCACACCCACTGGGAACCCCTCTGTGAGGCCAAACACTGTTCGTACTTGAGTCGTTGGGTCCTTATACATAGCCTGCACTAATTCTATCAATGTTTCTGGGACTTCAAACCACCACAGTAATGCCCAGATCAGCTTTCTTGGGACCTAGTCATATGCTTTCTCCAAGTCTAGAAATACCCAGTTGGACTCTCTCTTCATCTCTAGCTTCTTCTCAAGCATCTGCCTCACTTCAAACATTGAGTCTTTTATGCTGTATCCTGTTCTGAATCCAAACTGCTCATCCCCCATTTTACATTGTACTACTCTGTGTATCTGTTTATCAATCACCCTCTCCAGAACTTTCATACAATGTGATAGGAGTTTGATGCCTCTGTATTGCCCACAGTTGTGGATGTCCCTTTGTTCTCGTACACTGGCACAAGTATGCTTATTCTCCACTCATCTGAGATATGCCTTTCTCTCCACACTGCTATTAGTACCCTCAGGAGCCATTTCTCCCCTAACTCACCCAGCATCTTTATCATATCTGTTGTGACCTGATCTGAGCCTACTACTTTCCCTGACTTCATTTACTTAGTGCTGTTCTTACTTCTTCTAGGGTGGGCTCCTCTTCTTCTCTCATCGTAGGCTGTTTCTGGGGCAGTACAACTTCTATGGGATTTTCTTCATTCAGAAGCTGCTGGAAATACTCCTTCCATCTGCCTTTGATGTCCTCTGGGCTGGTGAGCAGGTTGTTGCTGGCATCTCTTATGAAGGGTATCTAACTATCTTCTTTATCTTTCTGTTTTTACTAATATATTTCTTTGTGCCACTTACTGAATCACTTTTCAGAAGTTGGTACAGTGCCTCTGATGCTCTATTCTTTGCTATTGCAACTTCTTTCTTAGCTTCTTTGTTAGCCAACCAGTAGTCCTTCCTAGCCTGGTCAGTCTTTTCTGTCACCCACTTCTTCCTGCACTCCTTTATTCTTTTGATGACTTCCTGGACTTCTGCATTCCACCACCAGCTTTCCTTATGTACCTTATTTCCATTTCTGGATGCCATATTAAAATAGGCTTTTTATGAGCCTTTACATAACAATGGTACTGTTAGTTTAGCCACTCAGGCAGTGACCATACTTCCTTCCCTAGAGTCTGCCCAGAGGCCATTAAGTGTTTTTTGATGTTATCTGTGAGGATATTATTTTAAGTAGTTGAATTATCTTCTGTGATCCAAGTATTCCTGAATGCATCCAAGCCCCAGGGTACAGAGTTTTTCCAATAAGATCTAGTTGGACTTTTTCTGTCCTTTATCATTTTGTTTTATGTCCACATCATCTTACTGTTAGGATATATCTAGGATACTCCAGAACTCATCATTATGGGTGATCAGATGTTTTAAGTTCTGGAGAGTTTCTAGTTGCATAACAGCATTGTAGACTTGAGAGAGAGAGAGTGTGTGTGTGTGTGTGTGTGTGTGTGTGTGTGTGTGTGTGTGTGTGTGTGTGTGTGTGTGTGTGTGTGTGTGTTTGTATGCATTATGGATGAAGAACTGTTGCTGGCTACCTAGTGGTGTGAATATTGGCTCTAAATGATTGTCACTATTGATGTGGCACCCTGACCTCATGTGCAAAAATATGAAAAAAGGGTTGTGGATGGATGGACAGATTCTGAACTAAATCTTCTGCAGCTTTTCTTAGTAGTGTCTGCCCTTAGTGTTTACTTGCAGAATTCTGGTTTTAGAAGACATACAGTGCATTCCACCACTTGTAACAAAGATGCCATAGTCATGGCTCAGATTTCTTCTGCGCATTTTGTTAGAATAAAACAAAATATTGCACTACAAGATCGTACAGAAGGAATGATATTTCAATCCTTTAGACTGAGACTTAAATTAGCATTAACAAAAAGTGCGTTTCTCTTTACCATATGACCGGAAATAGTAAAACCGTTTTCTTATTTCATTTAATTATTTATATTCCACAGTACTTTCTAATGCAACAATTTCTTACAAAGTATGGCCAATCTGAAACAAGCAAAATAGTAACCTTTATTTCTTTAATGCAAAATCTTAACTTATTCTTAACCTTTCATTTATAGTTCAGTTGTAATTTAATGTAAATTGTTCTCCTTTTAAGAGTAGAAATGTGTCATCTTAAATAAAAGGCTAAGCAGTTTAATTGTTGGGGACATTTTGATATGCTTAGTGTTTACACAAAGACTAATTGCTTTGAACCAATTTTTACCTACTGTCAAGAAATTTGGATAATTCTTTATCTCAAACACAGCCACAGCTTGCTCATTCAGTGCCCTTAGCCATTCCTAGGCTAATGACCCCTCATACAAAAGCTGAGGACCAAAATAAATTGAAACAACAGAACTATTGCAAGGAGTTTCTAGCTGTTCACTGTGGTTAGTAACATCTAAGCCTTAGCTGCTTAAATGATTGCTGGTATTTGACTTATACCCATTTACAAATCATCTGTGTTGACAATTGCACTACCTAACTAACAGCTTGCTCCTGGGGTAGCTGCACATTTTACCTGACCCTAATTATGCTGCTGACATTAAACATATGCTTTTGCACTTAAATGCAAAAAGATGTATTTGAGATAAAACTATATCAGATTTAGCCACATTCTATGACAGTGAGTAAAAATACAAAATCACTTGCTTATGGTAAAACCTAAGCATTTTTGAATACCAGCCTCTTATTGGTAGCTACTCTCTTCTCTAGCAAATGGCAGTTTTTTTTAGTTTCATCTCTCTCTCTCTCTTTGCCTTCCCCCTCTCGCTCTCTCTTTTTGTCCATCTCCTTCTCATTTTCTACATCCAAAGGAAACAAGCTTGTTTCCTTTTAGGCTATCCATACCAGAGCTAAGTTTTTAAGCACTGTTTTGCTTACTTTATATATCTCAGCAAATGCTTATGCCTTGGACAACACTGACTATATAGTTACAGCTCTGAAAGATTTAAACAGTACTATTATTTGACACCTGCTTTAATTTATTACCCCAGCTCTTTCACAGTGAAATTGCATTCTTTTGCTGGGGAGGAAGTGAAGACATTACCTTGTACCGTACTCCAATGTCCATATCTTGGAACAAGGAACTCTGTGTGTGTGTGTGTGTGTGTGTGTGTGTGTGTGTGTGTGTGTGTGTGTGTGTGTGTGTGTGTGTGTGTGTGTGGACATGCATGAGGGTGTCTATGTCTATATATATTTAAGTTTATTGTAAACTACCAAAATCTGCAAACATAATGTCAGCATATTGAAAAACACACTTGAAAATCAACATAATAAAAGCCAAAAAGGTTGTAATAGGAAAAGATTTCCTTTTGTAATGTTATAACAAAATCCACCAACACTACATTTAGACACATTTTGTTTGAGTATCAGTAGTGTTATAAAAAGGGGGGTTTCTAACACAAGGTGTAGGTTTAGGGACAGTGGCAAGGTTAAGGTTAGAATGCATTATCAAGGTGGTAGTGGGTTGCAAAGACTCCCTTACACTAAAACTTACTCCTTCATCTTTACTAAACTGCAGTATTTTGAGCAAAGTCAGCTTTGAACTTGACAGTATTGTAAACTACATTGTTACTTTGTTAAATCATCTATATACATTTGTTTATTTAACTTTGTTACTGGAGTAGAACACTTATCAAACAATGATCAAGTACAAGCTCAGCTCTGGTTAGATTATAATGTAACAAAACAATGTGCAGGATACAAATAAGAGTGATTTACATTTATGAGTAAGCATAGAAAATCTTATAAATAATATATGCAAAATATCTAAGAAATCAAATATATACAGTTACATAAATGGAACAGAAAAATGAGAGAAAGGTTAAAGCAGGAGGAGTACAAGCAGTGGGGATTTGGGCAACAGTCGCAGGGTTGGGAAAGCTTATATAGAACCGTAAGTAAAAGAGGGGACCAGATTCTATGTAGTAAGTTTAGAGCAGTAATGTTGTAGTAAGCTGAGTCACAGTTTAGAATTAGTGAATTAATCTCACTAATAGAGTGTGAGAAAGATAAAGGTGCTACGTAGTTGGAGATATTGGTTTAGGTGGCATGTCCTTTAGATGACCAGTTGCACTCAAGAAACTAAATGTTATATGTCATTTTCCTGAGAAAAAACAGATCAAAACATAACATGCTTATGGAGACACAGCTAAGATACCCCTTCTAGTCGGGAAAATGCGAAGAAATGAGGAGTCTAAGAGGACACAGCAGATTTTAGTGGAAGTTTGTCTTTGTGTGTATAACCATTTTTCATGTGACTGAAATAAAATGCAAGTCATTATTCGATGCACTAGAGCTTCATTTAATGTAACTACCTTATATACTTGTCACGTTTAAACATCTAAGTTTGAAATTAAAGGTGACTAAAAAATAAATTATATTTTGAGTTCAGAAAGCTCTGTTCTACTATTGCGAACAAAACAGAGTTAATTGATACATATACATTGACTGATCATAGGATGTTTGTTGCAGTTTAAATCTAGAATTGTTTTTATGCAGTAGCACAACTCCTGATATTGAGAAACCTAATTTTAAGCCACCCAGTACTTTTGTACCCAATCTTCATCATTTTAGCAAAGTGTTTCTTCGCTCATGGTGAGAAGGACATCTACAAGATTTTCTCAGGAGGTATGAGAGGTACATTTTACAAGATAACACCAGAGGGAAGCGTAGCACTAAGTAGTAGTGAAAGGAATGATGATATTGTGGGTAAACAAACTGTTAAGTGGAGCACTATGGGTATTTTGGATAGGCAACATTACTTTTTAGCTTTGTGTGACATGTTAAGAGACTCAACAGTTTAGACACATATTAATAAATCTGAACTTAATAAATTAATAGCTGATGTTAAGGCAATACTGTATGGTCTTCGCATGAGTGGACTACTGGACTTCGATTTACTTAGTTATTTTTATGTGGAGGATCCTATTTTACCTGTTATATATGCGTTGCCTAAGACACATAATGATCAGAAATATCCCCACATGAAACTGATTGTCTCAGTGTGTGGATGGCTCACTGAGCCTTTGTTGATCTGTGTAGGTCAGATGTTTAGAGCCTTTTTAGAATGTGTTAATTATATTTTGTTGGATAGTAAACATGTTTTACATGAACTATATCAGTGGTCATTGAACTATTATTATGAAGATTATATTTAGTTACATTAGATCTTAAATCATTGCTCACTGTGATGAAGGTGTTGAGAATACACATTCTTTTTTAAGTTCACAAGACTCTTAGTCTAATGTTTCTGTCAATCTAATATGTATTCTATTAGAACTGATTTTCGAAAGTAATATTTTTGTTTTTTTCTGGTCTGATGTTTAAACAGGAAATTATGCTAATTTAATACTAACCCAATAGGAAGGAGTGGTAGTCTTTTAACAGCATGATTTTAGTCCATTTATTTTGATTTATACTAGATTTATTGGTGATATTGTTTGATATGGCTAAGGGAAATTGAACATTTTTTAATTATTTAAATAACTCAATAAATTGTCTAGTTTTTGAAATGAATTATTATTTTAACAACATCAATTTCTTATATGTGTAGATTTCTAAAGATCACAAAAGGAATGTAAAAACATATCAGCTTATCCAGAGAGTTAAGAAAAACATGTTTTACATAAATCAAGCATGCAACCCAGTCACATCTGTACTAATATTGTAAAAGGACAGATGTTAAGAGTTAGTAGGTTAACAACGGATGAGGAAACTAGAGAATATGTTAAATGGAATGTGTAATAATTTTGCTGGGAGAGCTAAGACCGAGAACAATTGAAGGATGTCAGTTATAATGTCAAGACATTAAGGAAAATATAAGCAGTACCTTATTTTGGTGAAACTACTTATGTTGAAAGGGGTAATATGATGGGTAAGTTGATGATTAATTTAAGGACTGTATGAGATATTATAAATAAGCATTGGGATATAAGTTAATGATTGATATAAGTACTATATGTGATATTTTAAATATGTGTTGGGATATTTTAACTCTGAGTCAAAATATTCATAGAATAGTAGGTAGCAAACCATCATTTACCTTTCGAAAATAGAGAAATCTGTAAAGGCTTATATGTTACAGTGAGGATGGGAATATTCCTTTACCCATTACAAATAGGTACACATCCTTGTAGAAATTGTAATTATTATATTTATATTCATTTACACACCTGTTTTATTCATCTAATTAGTGGCAGATGGTACTACAATAATAGAATTTATTTTGACTGTTCCTCTTCCTCTCAATATGTAGTTTATTTAGATAACTATAAATGCTGGAATGGATTCTATATAAGTAAAGCAAATAGAACACTCAACGAGCATATTAATAACACATTTATAGCAATAGTATAAAATATAATGATAGTGTAAAAAATAAAAGTTTCAAAAGTTTTTTTTTTAAAGCAGATGCCAGAAATGTTGTCTAACAAATCAAAAATGCCATGTGGCACCTTATACACAGTATGTTATTGTACAGAGGTAAGAAATGTATCAGTAGCCAGTCACAATAAGGCATTACATCATTCAGAAAACATCCTCAGCTTTTTTTTTTTTTCTGAGTGGCAGGCGACTTAAGTGCCATGAACTTGTAAATGGAGTATCAGTCTGGTTGTTGCGGTGCTGCCTGTATAATTTATAGTGATACCCCATTCTGAAATACCCCTCCAGAAGTCAGGAGACATGACCATGCTGATATAAAGAGCTAGCTCAAATAAGCTATTTTTTGGACCAGTCTTTGTGGTAGTGCCTTAGATGTGTTACATGGGCTCATTGCTTCCCTGGAGCAGTTGTCGTCATGCTGTGTTGTGATTCATTGGTGTATTTTATACTTTTTAGATATTGATTGAGAGGCTTCATAATTCTTAAGTCAGATTTTACTTACAGAATATTTAGCAGGTTAGTTAATGGCTTTCTGAAAAAATACATATGTATGCTGTTATGAGGTGAGGTAATGCTATAAATAATTATGCATTTTCCCAAATCCATCTGGAAGATTCCATCCATTTTTTCCAAAGTGCATGTCTTGTTACTGGTTTAGACCATCTGTATTTCTGTGAAAAAGGTTAAGAGCTTCTACTTTTCATTCTGGAATCAGACAAATTAGTTAGAAGCATTTTTTTCCAGAAGAAAAGTCTCTCTCAGACTAACAGATGTAGTAGTGTCCTATTCTAAGTTATTAAAAAGTAACTAGTTCTGTTTCACACAAACACATTGTCACTATTCGCTATCTGCTTAGAAGTAATCAATTGACCTCAAGACTTTATTAAATTAAGAGATTAATGCTGCATTTTAGTTTTACATTGTCCCAATTTCTGCTTTTTTTAATTACTAGCATATTTTCTGCCACTAGAAAATTATGGATCTAAAGTATAATACAACTGTGAAATAATTATCAAACATAAAAGTAAGAGCAGGCTGATTCTGTAAGCCAATGTAGTTGATAATATTTACTTCACATGTCTCTTATGATTCATGGGGACTCTTGTGCATTGTCTGACAAATGTAGTACCACTGTTATAGTTTCTGTGATTTAAATCAATGGTGTAAAATGTTAGAATGAATATAATTCAATTACTCCCTACAGCTAATAAAGAAAA
Source organism: Protopterus annectens (assembly GCF_019279795.1). Lineage (NCBI taxonomy): Eukaryota > Metazoa > Chordata > Ceratodontiformes > Protopteridae > Protopterus > Protopterus annectens. The sequence goes on from NC_056731.1 coordinate 22,466,391, forward strand.
TAAGCCATTGGCAATAATATCAGTTTCTTAATGATCTTTACTCATTAAACTGTAGCATATTAAACTAATGGATACATTTGTGAAACAATATACAGAAAGTGATTCAGGTTTATGGATGTCAACAAATTGCTTGTAATTTCCAGAGTCAAATGAATATTTTATAAGATTTAATTTAATTTAAAAAGTTTCCTAATTATTGTCATAAGTCTTGTCCATTCATTTGACATTCATTCTTCAATACTCTCTGTAAGGATACAACCATATTTTACAGTGTCTTTCATAGAATGAGACTGTGGTGCTCTGGATACAAATTAAAATTAGTTAGCATTTAGCAGAGCAGAGAAAGTGTTACTACACAGTGCCGGTCTTGCTTGCTGTAAGACATATCAGGGTTATTATACAATGAACCCCCCATTAATATTCCAAAATGTGCATGCTGATTGGTCAGCATGCACATTGTAAATCAGACTTATACTAATGGAAATAGGTCCGGTCGCCCGGATGTTTTCCATTAGTAGAAGTCTTTTTTTACAGCAACAGAGAACGCAAGATCTCTGTTGCTTTTTAGACACTGTCTCGCTATGTTCATAGGTTCATAGGTTCATAGGTAGGTACTAGGCCATCTGCCCGAGGGCATTTATAAGCCTAGCCAGAGTGTGTCAGCTTTCGCCGCCCCATTGATTAATTAACTGAGCCTCTGTCAAGCAGAACCAATGAAGTGATCCCAGGAGTGTACTTTCTGTTACCCATCCACTCGTCACGGCTTCTCTTGAAGAGTGTTAGTGAGGGGCTCTGCCTAATGTAGTTAGGAATTTTGTTCCAAAGCATGGGGAGTCTCTCTGACAGGAATCTATCCCTCCAGCATGTTCTATTTATTGTTGTGGCGAGGTTTAACTCACTAGAGTGCGTGGCTCGCAGTGACTTGGATTTCTTTAGGTGGAGCATGTCCATCAATTCTGAGTTGGACATGGCTTTGTAAGTCAGGCAGAGATGCCCTCTGAGTAAGCGATATGCCACTGAGTACAGCCGGAGTTTTTTCAGTCAGGCTGCATAGGACATATGTTTGTGGCCAGTAATCCTCTTGGTGAGGTGCTTTTGTGGTCTTTCAAGCTGTTGGAAGTGTCTTGTGAGGTACATCCCAAATGGGGCATTGTACTCTATGATGGGACTGATGAGTGAGGAGTAGAGGGGCACTATAACCTCTTTATTTCTAGATGCAAACCCCTTAGTAATTAGATGAGCCACATAGAAGGATTTCCTAACTACTTTGGCAATATGATTGTCAAAGGAGAGATTTTTTATTTACTTATTTATTTATTTATTTAACATTTGTTGACCGGCAAAGTCCAACTAGGTTCCACAGATCCTGTTTTCAGCAGAGGCCCGGGGAGAAATGCTCCAGAATTACTATTTACCTGGGTCCCCAGATCTCTTATTACCTCTTCTGTATTAAGGGGGCTGCCGCCTATGTGGTAATTCATGGGTGTTTTGTTTTTCCCAAATGGGATAACTATGCATTTTTTGGCATTTATCTTGAGGCCATGACTTTGACACCAGGTGTCTGTCTCAGTAAGGCCTTTTTGGAGTATGTCCATGTCAGCCGGAGAGTCAATTATGGCTCCCAGTTTGCAGTCATTGGTGAACTTGGTTAGCCATAGTCCTCCTGTGTTTGCCTGTACTTCTGAGAAATATATGCCGAACAGTAGGGGTCCCAGAACTGAGCCTTGCGGGACACCACTCGTGACTGGTTTAGAGTCAGACCTGGAACCCGCTATTCTTACCGTGTGAGTTCTGTCTGTAAGCCAGTTGGCAACCCATCTTGTGACGTAGGGGTTTATGTTCAGGCTGGTGAGTTTTTCTATAATACCCGATTGAGGAATGGTGTTGAACGCCTTGGCAAGATCAAGGTAGGCTGTTTGTACCACCTTTCCCTCGTCTATGGCCTTGGTAACTGTCTTGAAGAAGTCAACTAGTTAAAGGAGTTTAAAATAGCGAGACAGCTTTAAAAAAAGTAACAAAGATCTTCCTTTCTCCGTTGCTTTTTTTAAAGTTGTCTCGCTATGTTAAATGGGTTTAACATAGCGAGACAGCTTTAGAAAAAGCAATGGAGATTCTCCGTTGCTTTTTTAAAGCTGTCTCGCTATGTTAAACTCCTTTAACATAGCGAGACACTTTGTAAAAAACAATGGAGATCTTGCTTTCTCCATTGCTTCCACCCACAGCTCTGATGTACTGTGTAAGCATACGCATGCGCAGTACATCAGAACTGTTGCAGAATACCAGACAACTGCAGAAGGGCAGCAAGGAGGCATTATACAATGCCATTATTTAAAAAAAGTAAGTATTTTTGTTTTCTTAAATAATGTCATTGTATAATAGCAATGGCCCACTTCTGGATGTGGGCAATGCTGGATTTACCCACGGTTGTCTTTGTTTGGCCACTAGGGCTTCGTCCTCGTGACCAAACCACACCAACCGTGGGTAAATCCAGCATTACCCACACCCAGGCATGGGTTATTGCTATAATATTCTCTTCCTAAAATGGACTAATCTGTCTGAATGGAAATGCATCATGGTAGTTGGTCATTCTATACAATTCTGTTTTAGTTAAAAAAGGGATCACTTTGAAAGTTATACAGTAATGACATTAGCAACAGAAGTTTAATTAAAACTTCAGCAAACACTGTGAAATAGTAATGTGTATCAAAATACTGGTTTGTTTCTCAGTATTTGTAATGTTATACAGACATATTCCTGTCCATAATTAACTACTACAAACATTAGTATAGTTGTGAGAATTAGTCAGCAGAATTTATTTGTGTATCAGTACATAGGCAACTTGCACAAGCATGTATACGTAAGACATTATCTAATGTTGTTGGTGTGCAGAATATTATCTTTTAAAGTGGAGGGTGAACTGGGCTCGCTGAGATATGAGAGATAGGTGGAAGAAAGGACTCATATTTTACAGTGATAGATGCACCTATATTCATAGCCAGAGGTTAAAAATACAAACAGAGTAGGCACTTTGAAGATTGTAGAAATGTAGATAAGGAAAGGTAAAGCTAGAGTACTTAGACTGTTTATTGTACAGAAAGGTAGTAATAAACTGAATGGCTCTGTTTTCTTGAAAAACATTTTTGACTGTGTACATTATTATTTCTGCTTAGCAGTTGCTTTTTGGATAGAAATGACTTAGCACTTGTAAACTGAAGACTGTTAGAAATTTTTTCCTTGGGTATACCATGTTGTGATGGTTTATTTTTTGTATCCATTGATCACATTAGAAAGGAATGTTTTTTTTTTTCAGATCTATCACTTCTGGAAATTTAGAATAATAGCAAACATATCACGTAATGTTAACTCTTTAAGTTGAAGCAGAAAACAACACCTTTGTATTTGGATCCAGGAAAAACTGGAATTTCATGACATCATTTCTGCTCTCCTGTCATTATTTTTGTTTTTTTTTTTTTTTTTTTGCTGCTGCACAAACGGCACAGTTATGAACAAGAGTTTTGATTCACTGAGACATTCCTGACTAAGATAAAGTACTACATGTTCTTTTTCTGTACATCATGATAACTAAATCTGACTCACGAGTCTTGCTTTAAGTTATCATTTGTTTTGGGATGATGTATTGTCTGATTTAAATAAAAGTCCTTATACAACATGGCATTGTCACATAATAACAGAAAATGTTTAAATGATTGGAGGTAAAGCTGTTCATTTATTTGGCCAACCATTCATAAAGAACCGTTTCAAACTGAATCATCTCTATAGATTTTCAGTCACATTTCTATACCTTGACAAATTTTACCTGTGGACATAAAAGCAACAATGTATCCAGATTCTTCTCTAATGATTCTGGTTCCTATTAGAACACCAAAAATGCCAGACCTTGATCTGCTTTTTGTAAGATTGCGGTACAGTGAAGTTTGGAATATTTGCCCTTCCCTCACTGTAGTGCGATCTCGGAGTTGGTATATATATTTAGTGGGAGGTATGGCGGGCACAGTCCCCCACAATAGCGAGTTTGAGGTCCTGCATTTTCGACCTTTAGGTCGTTCGCTATTTTGGATTTTTGTTGTTCTGATATAGACCCAATGATTCTATTGTCAGTAGTCAAAATAGGTTATTGATGACTATCAAAAGATCAACCACACATTACCAAATACACATTATTGAGAATATGTAGTAAAAATAAAAACAGTTTCTGTCTTTCTTTTTGTTCCCCCACATCTCCGTCATCATCATCATCATTATCATCATCAGCAGCAGCAGCAGCAGCATAATTGTCATCACAAGCAACCACTTTCTTCCCATTTTCTACATAGGGCTGGGGTGTTATGCCAACTGCCACCATCTCTCTCTCTCTCTCTCTCTCTCTCTATTAAGTGTCACTCTTCTATTCTTCTTCAACACTCATGCCTGACTGTCACAGGTCTTCTGTCACGCAATCCATCCACTTCTTTGCTGGATGCCCTTATTTCCTTCTAGTTTCCTGTCCCAAATCTTCTTCTGTCATGCACTACTCCTGACACTCTGTGCCAGTATAGTGCAGCCCCCTCTGATTCTAGCTTTGACCTCCTCATTCAGACTTCCCTCCTCCTCAAGCTCCCCTCCCAGATACTTGAAGCTATTAACCTAGTCCACTATTTTCTCTTTGATCTCAATTTTCTGCTTCTTCTGATCTCCCCTACTTGCTGGCATTACAACTGTCTAATCCGTACTGAGTTTCATCCCATGTACCTTAAGTTTTGCATTCTTTCCCCTAACCTTTGCTGAAGTTCTTGCTCAGAGTCTGCCTCTAATGCCTGCAGCAACTTTGTTGATCTGTCTCCTCCAACCTGTTTGCTAATGTAGTCCATCAACAGTATGAACAGCAGTGGGCTCAGAACTAAACCCTGATGCACACCCATTCCCACTGGGAACTGCTATGTAAGACCAAACACTGTTTGTACTTTTGTCATTCAGTCCTTATACATAGCTTGCACTAACTCTATCAGTGTTTCTGGGACTTTGAACCACCACAGGACTGCCCAAACCAGATTTCTTGGGACCTTAGCTTAGGCTTCTCCAAGTCTGTGAATGCCCAGTAGGATTCCTTCATTTCTAGATTCAACTCCACTATCTGTCTCACTGCAAACATCGGGTCAGTTGTGCTGCATCCTCATCTGAATCTGAACTGCTCACCTCCCATCCTACTTTCTTCCACTCTACATATTCATTAATTAATCACTCTCTCCAGAATTTTTATGCACTGTGGCAGGAGTTTGATAACCCTATACTGCCCAAAATTGTGAATGTCATCAGTTTTCATCTTGAACACTGGCACTAGTATGCTTATTCTCCAGTCATCTTGGATATGCCTTTCCCTCCACACTGCGATGAGTACCCTCAGGAGCTATTTCTCCCCTATCTCTGCCAACATATTTATCATATCTGCTGTGACCTCATCTGAGCCAGCTCTTTTCCATGAATTAATTTTCCTTAGTACTGTCATTACTTATTCTATGGTGGGCTCCTCCTTTTCTCTCATCATAGGTTGTGTCTGGGACAATACAGCTTCAGCTGGATTTTCTTCATTCAGAAGTTGTTAGAAGTGTGCCTTCCATCTGCCTTTGATGTCTTGTCTAGTGGTCAGCAGGTTGTTGCTGGCATCCCTTATGAAGGTTGTCTGACTGTCTTTTTTATCTTTTTCTCTTTGCCTTGAGACTTGATATAATTTTTTGTGACATCTACTGAGTCATTATCCAGAAGCCGGTAGAGAACTTCTGATGCTATTGCAACTCCTCTGTTAGCCTCTTTGTTAGCCAAACAATATTCCTTCCTAGCCTGGACCATCTTTTCTATCTCCTGCTTTGTCCTGCACTTCATCTTTCTTTTGATGACTTTCTAGACTTCTGCATTCCACCACCAGCTTTCCTTGTGCACCTTATTTCGATATCCAGCTCAGCCGCATATCTATCATATAGTCTTCACACATGTTGTCTTGAGGCACTGCCATTCTTCTCCAATGCCATCTATTTCCTTTTCTTCCTGAGGTGCTAGAGCTCTGAGTATTTCATTGAACTGTTGCCCTTTCTTTCCAGTCAGCTTCCTGGTCTTCAGCCTGGTCTCTGTTGATCTTAGAGCCTTCTCTGAGCACTGCTTGCAGCTGATTGTGGCAACCATTGGTTTATGCTGTGGGCTGACTGTTTCATTGGGGATGACATACAGTCATTGATTCTACTCCAGTGCCCTTTCCTTATTAGGAGAAGGTCAGCCTCAGTTGCTTGTTGGCCAATCTTGTATGTCATTTTTTGCGTGTCTCTCTTTCTGAACCATGTGTTGGCTATCATCAAGCCATTTGACAGACAGAAGACTAGGATAGTTTCACCTTTCCTTATTCCTGTTAGCCCACCCATGTGGTCCCATGCAGCCTCATATTCTGTTTTGTCTGCCCTGATATGATCATTCAGGTCACCTATTGTCAACATCAATTCATGTTGTCCTGCTTTATCTAGTAGGACCTGTAACTGTTGTCTGAATGCACTCTTTTCCTCACTATCACAACCTTGCTGTGGGGCATAGCATGAGATTTTGAATACTTCTGTGTTAGCACACTGGAGTTTGATTGCCATGAAAATGACATTAATTCTGATAGCATCTCTCACTGTCTTCTGAATCCTCTCCCTCACCACAATTCCCACCCAATTTCTAATTTGTTCTCTTCTTGAGTAAAATATTCTGGATCCCAAGCCAAGTGGCTTTGCTGCACTTCCCTTCCATCTTGTCTCCTGGATACATAGGATGTCCAGTTTTATCCTTACCATCATGCTATCCATTTCCAGATGTCAGTGAACCTACATTGAGTGTGGAAATTCTAAGTTCATGCTTGGCAGGTGTGACAGGTTTTATGTCAAGGTTTTGCTCAGCAGAGCTATCCCAGATAACCAAAGCTAGGCAACTAGATACCAGCCCACCAGTACCATATTGACCCATGGCTTCTGGGCTTTATGGTAGGCACACACTAGCCAATAGGAGCACATATACCCCTCTCACTGTTAGCATGGGTCCCTAGTGTAGGTTGGAGTAGGCCAGATCCTCAACCCATTTATCCCTGGCAAATACCCAAGCCCATTTGGTGATATTAGTTAACATGACCAGATCACCTAGATCCCTATTTTTACACCACTGAGTGGCTAACTCTGTCACAGAGTGCAGGCTGTGATCCATGTTCTTCTACTCCCAGGATACTGAGTACCACAGTAGATGCCCAAAGTGGTTGGTCAATACAACTCTTGCCCCATATGGCACCATCTAGAGTCCATGCTGCTCTCCACAGCTCCATTCTTGGGTGAGTTTGGGATGGAAACACTCATGTTTTTCAGAGGTGGGAGACACCCCACAGAGACACACGGAGAACATGCAAACTCCAAGATGCCTCCCATACCACCATTACTTATATATACCAACTCCAAGATCACACAACAGTGGGGAAAAGAGAAAAGTCCTTAACCCCACTGTTACACATTCTAATACTGAATGAATGTTCAGAAAACTGCGAATTACTGAAAACAGTTAGCTGACTCATGGTTTGACCAAAAAGTTTGAAGAAAGACACTGCTACCTCTCAAACATACTTTCTTTCTGTACTTGCAAAAATGCTCTAATTATAGTATCTGCAAAGTTAGTCTGTTGGTCAGCTTGACATTGCACTTTTAAGACAAAGTTCTGCAGACAGAGCAGCATTCTCTGAAGTTTAGCCAGAGCCTTAAAGAAAGATTATTTAAAAATGCTTTGAAAAGGCTTCTGATCTGACTCTCCTCTGACAGTTTTGTCCTATATATTGTTATGGAACATTTGGCACTCATATACCTTATTCAGACTGATCCGCAGTGGTGCAGCGGTAGCGTTGTTGCCTCACAGCAAGAGGTTCTCCTGTTCAATTCTCGGCTGGAGTGCGGGGAGTGCCTTCTGTGTGGAGTCTGCATGTCCTCCCCGCGGTTGGGTGGGCATTCAAAAGACATGCGTAAATGGGCGTGCCTTCGTTGAAGGTTGGACGTCGAGCTGGCACCTCGGCGTTCATGAAAATCTACTGCCAATCATTAGTGGACTGGAGTTCCGCTGTGGTGACCCCTAACCGGGAAAAGCCGAAAGACAACAACAACACCTTATTCAGACTGAGTATCTCTCAGAGCCCTGGAACCAAATGCCACTGACTTGCCTTAATAAAATAGTGCTACACTAAGAAATGGTTGACTGGCATCAGCCTGTAAAGTGACTGGTTGAATAACATAAAATTTCAAAGTTCAAAGCTCTTCCCTTACTCTGATATCTGACACAATCAGATATGCTGAAGAAGCTTCCTAGGAGGTGCAGTAATACCTGCCAGGTTAGGAATAACATTTGGATGTTACTGAACCCTTTCCGGGAATCATACTACAGCAAATATTTCTAGCAGCTTTTACATTTTCATAATAGCCTTCACTTTTTCACTGTATGGTCTATGTTCTTCAAGGACATAATTTGCTCCCTTTATTGAGGATGAGATACATAGGCCTGACAGTTGGCCTTGCTTTTCTTCAGAACATCTTGGTTTATTTGCCTGACAACTTGTCTGTGTCCTTGTTTTACTTGATGGAAACCAAAATATTAAGTTATCATTGATGTTTACTACATACAGTAAACCATAAATTTCAAAAACTAAAAAAAGCGAATGCAGTACTAGATTGCACAACTGTTTTTATTAGTAAAACAAATAAGCGCTTTCGACCCGAGCTTAATGTATTAGGAACTTCATCAGATTTACAATGTTTCCTGTCACAGTAATTTAAATAACTTCAAAGCCATGACATCACATCCTACTGCTCCTAAAGTGCAACAGTACATCTAATGTAAATCTTATGTACTAGCTTGTTTCAACCTTATAAGTATACAAAAATGACTGTGTGAACGAAAGATTTCTAGCTGAAATTTTCCATAAGAAGACCTATTCTAACAGCTTTCTTCATTTTAACAGTTGTCATCCCATGGCACAAAAAAAGAGCTGTCCTAAAATATCAGTTTGTGTGAGCAGCATGGATGGTAACATTATGGGAAAACTTTATTAAGGAATGTGACCTTCTGGGTCTACTACGGGGGCTTGTAGACCAGTAGCTTGTGGTAAGCCTGCTCACTGCAACTTGCTCAAAAAATCAAGAGCTGTAACTCCCACTAGCTTGAGCTCTCATTTTTACATAACCCTCCCAACAGACTGGATCTTATAAACTTCATACCCCTACCAGAACCTAAACCCTAATCTAAAACTTTCACCCAATTTATAGTCTGCCTCCCTGGTTCTTTTCCCTAAATCTCCACTCCCCCTCCATAACCCTAAAATCATACATCACTCTGTAAACATAAAACTCTAACTCCCTGCCCTAAAGTTAAAATTCCAACCCTCTAAACCTAAATTCCCTTATTGCTCCCGAGCCCTAAAACTCTCTTACTACTCCCTAACTGTAAAACCCACCCCCTCCCTAAATCTAAATTCCCCAATCACTCCCTAATCCTAAAACTCCCTTGTCACTCCCTAACCCTACAATCCCCCTCCTGCTCCCTAACCCTACAATCCCCCACCTGCTTCCTAACCCTACAGTCCCCCTCCTGCTCCCTAATCCTACATCCCCTCCTGCTCCCTAATACTCAAACTCCCTGTCACTCCCTCCTCACAGCTGCCTTTTGGAACTCATATTTGAGTTTGAGCATGAGTAGAAAAATAGAAAACCTGCAAGGCACTTGAGAGCCTGGCTTTGAGACAGTGTGGTGGGGCTTGAGTGGCTGGAGTGAACCCTTTTTTCTGGCTTGTTTTCATTTCAGTTCATACTCATAGAGAGATCCAGGTCAGACTTTTGAATCCATTTGTCCCGGTGCTTTGAATATGCTATAGTGCATCAGTACATATAATAATTCATGAAGTGTAGACATGTTGAGCCAAGGTAATGAAGAACAGCAATACTTTTTTCTTCAGGATACAAGAACTTATGAGTTAAGAAATCAAAAAAAATGTTGCATTAAGTATTTTAAGGCAAAAAATGTAATGAATTTACATGGTAATTTTATTTAGGTAGAATTAAAACAGTCTTTTTGCACGTCTGGTCAGAAAACATGCAGTGAGGCTGCTCAATGTGCTGTCCAAATGAAGAAAAATACATTTTCAAAATGACTGACTGAAGACCACAGTAGATGTTAACTAAGACGTTAGTGCAAAGGGTCACACAATACGATCCCACTTCTTATCTAATAACAAGAACAAGTATTAGAACAAGCCTAACAAAGAAGCTAGACACCATAATATACATCCATAGAGCAGATTTCCTGAAAAGCATCTGTTGGACTGAAAGCAGCACTTGACTAATAGACATCATTAATTTTTTTTTTTACAGTCTGAAACCAATGCCGTATTTTTGTTTATATATATATATATATATATATATATATATATATATATATATATATATATGTGTGTGTGTGTGTGTGTGTGTGTGTGTATATAAATATATATATATATATATATATATATATATATATATAGAGAGAGAGAGAGAGAGAGAGAGGGAGAGAGCGTGAATTCCAAGTTTGCTGGTCATTTTATTATAGGATTGCTGTGTTTTTGCATTTTGCTTTTCCTCATACAGATGTGTTTATTAGGAAGATTTGATCTGCACTTTAGTAGAAGTAGAGGCTAGCCTGGTCCCTTCTGAGCCAAGAATCACTGTCTGATAATCAGAGCATGTGTTAGTGATTAGCTAGAGAGCTAGTTTGCTTGTTTTTCGACTTTCATGTCTGTATTAAACAGAAGAAATGTGAACAAGTACCTTTTCATTCCTTATACCTGCTTACTCTCCCTTCTTCTCTTAATTACTTGCTATCTAATTCCCTTCCCTGACATTCTCTCTAAATATAGCATAAACCTGTTTTTCCCTTACTTCATATTGTCATTCCTGTTTGTATTAGACTAACTTACCTTTAATTTCTCTACAAACTGTCTAAAATTTCTCATAATGTTAAATGATATGTCATATACATTGTATAATTCTTAATCAATGTTTTTATATTATGTCAAAATTGTTATAATTAAACTGTAGATGTTTCTGTTTTATTTTTGAAGATTGCAAAATTATATTCTTAAAATGTTTTGTAATAATTTCCTAGTAATCAAATGTCAATAAATGAATAAATAAATGCTTGCACACTAACTTCTGAGCCTTCATATACCCCTTAAAATAACCTTAAGGTACCAAATCTTATTATATTTGAGAATCACAGCTAGGCTTATAAAGGCCCAGTAGTTGTCAGCCTAGTATACATCTATGAACCTATACTGCAGTATTTTCTGTTTATGACAGTCTAATAGCTGCTTTATCTCCAAAGACATCATTTTCTTTGGAGCAGTCTGCATTAACTCTGAAAAGCATGCCATCCTTACATACATTTAAAATGCATTTGGAGGATTACATAGGCACCAGGAAATTCAAAAAGAATTGTGACATGTATGTTGTGAAACAGGCAAACTATGGACTTGTGAACAGACCTAGAGAACCTGTAAGTGTCAGTCATTTAGGTTAATGGCTCTTTCTTAGTACAGGACAACTATCTAACACTTTAAACTTAACTTAGAAGATGAACTCAAGGTTAATCCTCATTATATACATATTATTTCTTATACAAATGCTTATTCAGTTATTAAAAGTAGAAATAATTAGATATATTGCTGCAGTGTAATGATGCAGTAGTTAATCGGCTGTTTTAATCATAACTATAATTTTATTTACATGCATAGACATGTATTCACTTATTTTAAATGTTTAGAAATAATGAGACTGAATGATTTCCATTAGAACGTACTACAGGGAGTAAGGAACGTGTTTGTCTAAATGTGTCTGAACTATAGTAAAGAGCTGCACTGAGTTCATTGCCTGGTACACCATTTGACAAAAAGATGCAGTAAAAAAAAAACAAGTTTCCTGAACGTATAGATGTTACTCCCAGCATAATTACAGGTAGTTACCTTATTTGACTGTGATATAGCTATGCTGTTCCAGTACAGAAGAAATGGTGCTTTTCACGCTTTCAGAATGACCATTATTTGGTGATTTCTTAATATTTTGATATCACATTTTACATCAGGCTCTGTGGATTCTGTCTTCATGAGCAGTAGAATTTTCTTTAAAAATACTGTCGGGAAACGAGATTTTGTACCCTGACGGGACAAGTGTCGTTCAAGACTGAATAGGCTGATCTGTGTGTGTAACACCAACCTTAAAATCAGAATATTTGATCAGAAAGTAAACGTAATTTTATGCTTTACTAATTTGCTGACCTGTACACAACCCTACAGCAGGAAGTCCATTACATAGCTATATTCCTCAAGGTAGTTTTAGATATAAAATATGCAGCTGATGTCCTCTGACTGCACAGCCACCTCTTGTATGGTGTTCTGCATTTGTAGTGACATAGTTATTTTTTGTCAGCTTATTAAGATAGAGCTTTCTAAAGCCGACTATGATCAAAAACAAATATATTGACTCATTTTTTTCTGATGGGCATCTTTCTGTGAGCAGTAACTCCCTCCATGCCTTCTAAGTTGGGAGACTTTACTTCCTGTAAACCAGACTTAATATAGTCAACTACAAGATTGCTACACCTCAAGGAAAGAGGCGTCCCTGAACACACTTGATGGATTTGGATTTTGACCAATTGAAAATTTTTGGGTATGTGGCTATCATGCATCCGGAGCGCACCTACAAGGGTGCAGTGCACTAAATAATAAGTTAGGATTAGTATACTGATATATTTTAAAAATACATGTTTACTCTCGTCTGACATATACATTCTATTTATTGACATATGTTCAAAACTATTAACATTCCCAGTACTTTGGAATACAATTCAAAATCTCCTAACTTCCCTGCATAACATTTCTAATACACCAATGATTATTTATAACATTTCTAATACACCAATGATTATAACATTTATAGATAAATCTGTGTTTGTTATCTCAAAAATTATGGTAAAATCGGTGGTGGTATATATTTACACAAAAGCACTGTATTAATAAAGGGTCCAGTTACCTTTTACATAATTTAAACTTTAACTGCTGATGTACAAATTATAAATGTTCTTTTACAGCACTAAGGCAATTTGGAGAGTGTGTTGTAAAAATATTTCTATACAACCAAAGTATGTAAAGGAATCTCAGTGAGACATATGACTCCCTGTTCTTCTGGAAATATAGAAATAACATACATGCATACACCCTTTGTCCGTAATGCTAGTGTAACATGACACCTCTGACAGTTTTAGCTGCTCTGTCTGCATGAAAGCATCAGCTGTGTACCTTTCTGCTGTTCCCCCTTCTACATGTGGCAAGAGATGTATTCCTGGAAATGTATGTAAGGAAGGATGATGTGGTATCCTTTAACAAATGTCGTATACATCTCTTCTTGACAATTACCAGGAAGAATCAATGGGTCTCCACTTTTATCAGAATTTATTTGGTGTATGATACCTTGTGGCGCACCCCAACATGGATATATCAATGTGTGCTACTCCATTGTTTTCCTTTTCAAAAACTGAGACCACGAAGACAAAACTACCCCAGCTTATCAATTGCTTTATGTTGTTACCAGTTATTTTACTCTGCAGCTAAGCATAACACACGCAATGCTTGTATTTACACTAGTTTAATGTCACATAATACCAATCATTTCCATATTGTACAAATATAGATTGTTTTTGTATCACAAAGCCTATTGGAAATATTCTATTACTTGTTCCATTTCAACTATAGTGATAGCAATGTTTTGTTTTTTCTCATTTAAAACAAACGCTTGCAAGATTTACATTAAGCCTTATCAATCTGAGTGAAATACTTAATATGTGGAGATTGCGATTGCTGGACAGTGCATTTAAGCCAATGTTGCTGAAACTAGCTTTTGTGCCGCCCATATCCCAAATAGTATTATGTGCAGCGAACAGTACCTATTCATTTCTGGCGCCAGTATTTTCATTATGATGCATGCCTGCTTCACCGTATTACGTTATATAACAATCTGTACAACTGCCACATCTCGCAGAAGTCTCCAGGCCTAGTGCTATCACATTCTTGGATGCAACCTATTTCTGCTGGAAGCTGAAGATTTATGCATACAGAAGCTGGCCATTTGGGATTTTGATAATCTAGTAGTGAGCAGTCTTTAGGCTACTGACAACAAAATATTACCATCCCATAATAATAAAATGTGATCTTTTAGGGATAAATATCTGGCAAGTAGTTTAACTGAAGTACCACAGTTATTTGCAGTCTCTTGATAATGGCACTTGGAGTTGTTTGTATGTAATATGCCCACAATCATAATGCTAAGAGGAATATGTTAATACCAATAAAATTCATCACATTCTCAGTGGCTGTCTGTCAGACCCAGCATAGTGCACGATTTAGGAATGCATGTATACATGTATGTACGCATGAATGCATGTGAGTATCTATCTATCTATCCATCTATCTAATCTGTCTTGCTGCATTATAGTAAGGTCTGTAAAATACTAAAATATCAGCAATGGTTCTGAGTAATAAATATTGAATGCAACATATACATAAATTATGGTTTTCCTTATTTGACAATATCAGCTCTTTCTTTGACACATCAGGTATCCTGTAGTATTTTTGTTTATCATCTGACAAGATCAAGGACACTAACATAACTGTTTCAGTTTTTATTTTCATTCATTTCACTTCATGTCGAACTAAATAAATAAGAAATAGCCTTATGGAGGCATTTTATTTTAAGCAAGGCATCAAAATTGCCAAGAATAGATGAAGCTTGAGCAACATGCTAATTTTAAGTTATCAGGCCACTACTCACATCTATCAAAACTAATTTTGCAGTCTCATGTCCAATGAGCAGGAACAGAGTGTTCTACAGGCTGCATAATATTAAAGGTTAAAGCATTTTTAAATGTCACTTTGTGCACACATATCTTGCAAGCTGTTCCTAGGACCTATGAAATGATACAGTTCCATACCATTCTGCCCGTCCCCCCTCTCTCACTCACACTCTCTCTCTCTCTGTCTCCCTCTCTCTCTCTCTTTGTGTGTGTGTGTGTGTGTGTGTGTGTGTGTGTGTGTGTGTGCGTGTGTGTGTGTGTGTGTGTGTGTGTGTGTGTGTGTGTGTGTGTGTGTGTGTGTGTGTGTGTGTGTGCGTGTGTGTATGTGTGTGTGTTTGTGTGCATGTGTGCCTCACCAATCAGTTTGCAGATTCCTACAGATATAGCCAAGTAAACTTGCACATTGCCAATGCATCGTCTATTTTACTTTAACAGTTAAGTCAAACTACTAGAGATAAAAGTAACTGTTTAGATAAATAGCCAAGATACATTCAAGAAGGATTTTAAAGACAGTAAACTATAGTTTCTATCAAAAATAAAAGCTTAGAGAGCCTGAGTGAAGGGTAAGACCTGTGTAGTCACGTGAACTAGTGAACAGCCCTCTACATGTGCACACTTGCAGGGTGTGGGTGAAAAGTATACTACTTTTAGTAACAATATGGCATAGGAGATCAGAGGGCACAGTAACCCACCACAGTGCCAGAGACATGGCAAATGTCCGCCGATTCCACAGATGATGCTACTGCATGTTAAGCATGTGGGAATGGGATAAGGGCTATGGCAAAAATAAATAATCCCTAGCAGCAGGATAATGTTACATTGGTATGTTGTTATCGCCTCTCCTATACAAAATACCAGACCAGGTCAGGAGGAAACAGTCACATTTGGTCAGATGTTGGAAAGGCATAGAATAAAAATATGGCTTTTAGTGAAAAGTCAACACAGTAAAAGTAGCTTTATAAACAATATGTAATATACTGCCCACTGTCTGCAGTAATTAATACTGTTTTGTTTTCTGTCTTTTTATTCACAGTGCATTTACATAACTGCATACTGCAAGAATTAGAAATTGGAGGGAGAGCAGATTATTGTAAAAGATGACCGGGTCAGGAAATGTGGAGTAAAGAAGTGGCAGGTGAAGCTGAATGGGGAGTAGCAGCAATGAAATGGAGTGCTGCTGCTGGATTTCCTGCCTGCTCATGAGCTGAATGTCATGGGGGAGGGTGGTGCAGTGGTAGCGTTGTTGCCTCACAGCAAGAGGTTCTCCTGTTCGATTTTCGGCCGGAGTGTGGGGAGTGCCTTCTGTGTGGAGTCTGCATGTCCTCCCCATGGTTGGGTGGGCATTCGAAAGACATGTGTAAATGGGTGTGCCTTTGTTGAAGGTTGAATGTCGAGCTGGCACCTCGGTATTCATGAAAATCTACTGCCAATCATTAGCGGACCTGAGTTCCGCTGTGGCGACCCCTAACCGGGAAAAGCCTAAAGACAACAACAACACAGTAGGGGTTGAAGGATGTGAACCTTCTTGAGACAGGAGCCAAGGCAGTTTAAGTAGACCTGTTCTTGGTAGAGAGGTTAAGGGTATGGGTGGGGTTTAGTACTGCTGAGAGCTGATTTGCTGATCTCATGTATTGGCCTGAGATGTAGTGGGAGGATGGAGAGATGACTGGCACATAATCATCAGAAGAGCAGAATAGCAGAGAATGTGCACTGTCAAATAAAGATATTACAATAAAGTCAGGAGGACAATCCAGGAATAGGAGAGGTTGGGACAAAACTGAGTTGGGATGGGCTGAAAGTAGTGTGGAGATGCAGAATTATGGGAAGCATGTAATGATTTTGAATAAATGTTTAGGGTTCAAAACAAAGCTATTGAAAGCTTTCCATAATGAATTACTTCTGTATTAAAGCATGGAACAAAATGTGTGACTAGTATAGTTAGAATTGATGAGATTTTGCTTAAATCTTATTTATTAATCAGTTTATAAACATAATATAATGAAAACAAAGAGAACAATACAGTAATATAAGTACGATGAACAGCATATAAACATAATGAAAAGAAACAGAACAATACAGTAATATAAATACAGAACAATATTTACGTAGAGCAAAATATGCAGTCAATAATAATATTTTGAAGTTGAATATGAGTAAACTGTGGTAGATGTCAATCTGTTTAGTTTATGAGCAAGTAATAGGCAAATACTTGTCCCATCCAGGTGATTTCCTACTTTCTATGTTCAACTTAGAAAAAAAAGTCTTTCAATTCTTCTTAGCAATGTTTGAAACTTAATCCGATCACCTGTTTTTGTTATGTATTGTCTTCCACTCTTTTGGGAATACTATTTCAAGAAAAAAATGAAGCAACAAGTCTTATATGTGTATCATCCCTGGGCCAAAGCATACTCTGTCCCCATCAGGCCTAGCCCACAAAATGTCTGGGTAAAGTAATCTGTTTATTGAAAGTGTGTTCCCAGGTTTCACCACATCATGTCCATCTCTTTCTTTTAGCCTCTGGTAATCTCAGAACATATGTTCTGTGCTCACTTCTTACTGCACCTCCAGCATTTTCACTTAGGCAGCCTTGATTTTTCATACAATCTGTCCAGTGTCAGATGCCAATAATGCAAGCTCCACATCTGCGTATCTCAGATATGTGTCTAATTTTAGGAGAGAGAAACAAATCTCCTAAACCTCGTTTTATCGCTGTGTATTTAGTAAACAATGTTTCCTTACTCTTCCACTTGATTTGTTAAATATTCATAGGACTGTAACTTTTCTTATTTTTTAGTCCCTATATATACCTCTACCTTTCTTTAGGCTATCTCATTTTTCCAAGGTAGGAACCTCTTTTATACCTTCTCTTTGATTTTGTTATGTCCTAAATAGCCTGTAGTTAGCCGCATGTGTACAAAGTATTGGTTAAGTTGCCTGATTATTTTCTTTAATGTTTGTAATTTTGTGATTTTCTCCTTTCTCTGACCATTGTTAATATTATTTTTGGATGAGATGCTTCCATTCTGTAGGACCAAGTTTCTTCCTTTTTGTATTTTTCTTTCAAATAGCACTCAACACCCGAGGATTAGTCCTGTTTTTCAGATATTGCATCTATCCTAATAAAGAGTTGCGGATGTTTGCTTAAGCATTCATTTTTTTCCAATTTATGAATTAAATAATTTAGCAAATATTTTCTAAGTATGTGAATTGAGAAATGCCAGTTACTCCCACTTACCTGCTCCTCTTCATTTACTGTTTTCTTTAGTGTTCGTCTGTAAGCCACAGCGTTTGTTGACACCAAACCTCTCAACCCTTTACAGCAAAAAATCTAGACAAAGCCCAAAATAATAAGGGGGGGCAAAGGCGCAAAAATAGGGACAGATTTTAAATATTGCTCTTATAAATTTAGAAAGTTGCTAGAATAACAGTATTTGTGCTAGCCTACATTTTTCTGGAGGATATGGAGTCTGAAACTCAAATGCATGGGATTATTTATTGACTTCATTACTCAGTGATTTGTCAGAAACCCACAGATGTTATGAGGAACACATGTAATCTTATGGACTCTCCTAGCTATTGCAAGGAAGAACATTACATTAAACTGGAAATCCAAAGCTTCTCCAACTTTTAAGCAATTCATGAATATGGTGTCAGCAGTATCGCAATTGGAAATGAACACTATTAAAGGAAGAACTGAAAGAACTACATCATTATACGTAGCATGGCAAAAAGTAACTGAAATAATAGAGAATAATGACTGCAGCAGATTATAATCAAGAAACAATTGTATAGAAAGTCAATTATATGTCAACAATAGACACCCTTGTAAATACTTTATTTTGGTTTTAATGTTTGATATCTGTTTAGAGGTTTTAGCCTACCTTTTTAAATAATTTGTAAATACTTCATTGTCATAAATAACCTGCATTCATGTTTTCTTGTTTTTGGAAATGAATAAAAATATTTAAAAAAAAAAAAATATGAGGCAAAAATCTGGACATTCTGTGAAATTCTGGAGAGTTAAGAGATATGGCTGACACATGTAAAACTTGAAAAACAAAAAAAAAATGAATGTGAAAACAGTTCCAAAACCCACTTTATCACAGGTTAAGCACTTTCATCAGTAAAATACCTGATTTCTTCAGAACAATAGCATTTCACACATCCTGACCATAAATACGTTTACAATATATCACATGACTCCATTAATTACCCTTAGGTTAACTCTTAAAATGCCTAACTAAGCCTCTAAACAAGTAAAAGAAATAAAAAAATGATGTGTATATGCATATGTATATACGTAAAAGCATTCCAACTGACACACAACCATAAAAAATGAAAAATAAACACTTACTTTAAAGATGTCAAACAATAATAATAAATTAAACGTCATTGAACTAAACTTTCCCCTTGTTACCATATCCATGGTAATCAAAATATTTACCTACAGTGTCATAGAGCCAGTTCAGCTTTTAACTTTAATATACAACTAATAGATATAGACTCATTGAGTCCCAGGGGTGCACCAGCATTGCATTTCAATTTCATTTTAATTCCTTGTGACATTAGCAAGATACCCAATTCACCCTAAAGAGGCACTGTGCTTGGTTGTCTCTCCCACCTCTAAACTCAGGTCACCTATGCTGTAGCCAGGGTTCTGTCCCTCTGTCCTACCAGTGCAAGAGCTTGATATTCTTTCTTTTCTCATCAGGACTCCAGTGAAAAGATGTGTTGCATGGCACAGATGGACTTTTCCAGGATACAAATACATATGCAATTCTGTTTCTCTAGTTTCTTGCTATTACAAACATTTTAGCTGCACTGTTTGATATTAATTATATGATACCCTTATAGGTAGTAGATATGCAACTATATGGTAAACTTTGCTGATGAGGAAAATGTAGTTTGGGAGGACTGTGCAGTGCTGCAGGACAGGGACATAATAGGGACACAGAATGATCACCACTGGGTTGAAGGTGTAGCATACATTAATGCAGTATGTAACCATGGCTGACAAACAACTGAGGATTATCACCCCATTAATGGCATGAAGAATCATGAGTAGAGAATGGTTTAGGGCTGTACAGCTGCAGAAGCAATGTGATTGTACAGGAACTAAGTGGGTGTTAATGGTCACTGAGGATAAAGCCCTGCTTGAGGCATAGTTGCCTGAACTGTCCTTCATTGGCATAAAGGGTAACCATGGAGCATTGCTGTTTACTATGCACCCTATAGTCATATCACAAAATAACACTTATCTACAATCACTGATGCATGTTATGGATGTCTCAGTATATGTGTTTGTATTATTACAGATACTGTAGTTTGCTGAGTTTCTTTAAAAAAATCTCCCTCTTGTCTGAGTTTTTTTAAGTCTTTGAGTTAATATAACATAGAGATCATGAGCATATGTGGACAATGCATCATACTGAGTGATGCAGGGTGTCAAGACCCTACAAAAAAGTATTTTTCCAGTTGGTGGTGGTGTTTATTTTAGTGCTTTGTTAAGACTATGAATTAGTGTTCTTTAGATTTTAGTTATGGTGCTTTTGACAACTTGAGTAAGTGAGATGATATCTTTTATAATAGATTCACAGATGTGATATAGTTGTCCTATAGCAATTACCCACAAAACACAGTTTTCACATTGCTCACTGCATTTTCTGTGTGTGTGTGTGTGTGTGTGTGTGTGTGTGTGTGTGTGTGTGTGTGTGTGTGTGTGTGTGTGCCTCTGTGCACTGTTATGGCTACACACATGGTGCTGAGCCATGTGAGGGTGCTGAGAGGCTCAGTTTAGGGCAGAATGGTTATAAACAGTGTAGGCAGCAGGGTATACTGTAGAGCATGTATCTCACTCTTGCAGATCTATACCATAAACTGCATGAGTGCATGTCTGACATGATGTATGTAAACATACATGTATGTGCCTTTTTTTTGCAGAAAGGATTATACTGCTGTGTGTCACATCCACAAGTGGCATGTCATACATATCTTGGAGATTAATTAACAAGGAGGTACATGCATAACGTTTTGATCAGCTGGATGGACAGGGGGCAATGATTTACATTTGGATGGCACCAAAAACATATATGTATGTGATCAAATAGGACAAGCCTAGCTGGAGTGTCACAGTGCTAGTACCACATACAAGGTAGAACACAAAACTTCCAGCACTACAGGTGTGTTGCAATTAGTCAACTAACCAATGATCATGCAACCACAGAAGTCAGGGAGTGAAGTCAAGTCATAGCAAGCTGCCGTTTCTATCCACAGATCCCTTTTCTGTTACTATTCAAAGATCAGTAGAGCCAGAGGACTATTCAAGCAAGCCAATGTGCTGCCCATATACCAGATCCAGTGGCAGAATATTCAGAGTGAGTGGATGCAGCCACCAGCATGACTGCAGAAGCAGTTTATCAGGCAGTCAGACTGAGTACCTGTGTGAATGAAAGTCCATGGAATACACTTTGACTTACCTTGGAAATGCCTTTTCCAGTCTTCAAAGTGCTGTCAACCACAGAGGTGATGCAATCCTCAAACAGATATGGTAACAAATTCCGAATTACTGTTGGCTCTGTGTGAGACTCATAAGCTGACTGACACTATTGTCACACTGGTGTATCATGTTTTGCATGATCCTGTTACTGAAAAGTCCATGTTATATAATCCACATAATACGTGCAGTACAGGGGCAACATCTGAGTTGCCGCAAGCCACACCTACATGAAGCAAATCACCAGATGCTAAGATTGACTCCCCACCTATGTATTCCCTTTTTCTGACCCCAGTGTCTGTCAACTAGGAACCAGTACCATCACTGGGCCCATCTTTTAATTAGAAGGTCCCAATACTTGCTGTGGTACAGCTGCAACATTGCCAAACCCTGTGGGACATGCCTGCATACACTTTAGTGGGCAGCACATTAAATCAGACTAGTAATCACTAACTTGCTTCAGTGCATTTATGCTGGCCATCTTTGAATAGCATGGAATATTGTGTATTCCATCTGCTGTTTAACTCCCATTGTTTCTATCTGGTTTCTAGTTATCATGGTGATTAAGATACTCAACACAGTGTGAACCAGAGTATCTGTAATGTGACAAACACAGTTTCCCTGCAGTTTTCATTTGCAGTTTGTTCAGTTTTCATTTGCAGTTTGTGGTGTTGTATAGACATATTACCATCAAACACACACACACACACACACACACACATCCACGCACACACACACACACACACACACACACACACACACACACACACAGTCAACTAATATTTATGCCTGCCTTTTTAATAAAGGTAACAAAACTTTTATTGAAATAAACTAATAGGGAAAAAATATGATGTTTTTCCAGAATAATGGGAATCTTACAGTTGTCTTGTGTTTGTAAAGGGAAATTGCCTAGCGTCAAGATTTTTGCTGCACAATGAAGTTTCTGATTGCAGCTTTTCATTTTAGTCACTTAGCATATGCAGTATACCAAGTGGATTATATAGTTATTTATCTGACTCCTTATCAGAACAGTGAGACCTGATCTTACAACTGTACACATCTTGACAATGAAGTATCATCTGCATTTCAGACAGAAAGCAATACATTTTAAAACTTGTTGTGACACCTTTAAATCATTTTTACAAGGAGATTCACTACCTGTGCACCACTAGCTTTGGGGGAATGCTGCTGTTTATATATAATAAATCGTGTGACTGCTGTGTTCAGTGCAGTGGAAATACACAGAGATACCGCAGTGTTGGACTTGGTATTCTCTCTCAGTCACACTTTATGTTCCTCTCTTCTATGGATTACAGTTTCAGTATTTGGAATTTCTTCAACAAGCTTTTTATTTTTTATGACAATCAGGAAAGTAAAGAATGCTATTCCATTATATGTATGATTTAAATAAATCTAATATTATACTTCATATGTGTAAAAAATGATGGACATGACTCAGGGCATTTAACATTGAAAATGTATTTCACCTAGTTTATCACTTTCTTTCTGAATCTAAAACAAATGCATTTGCAAGATTAGCTAAATCATATTTGTCTTTATTTTAGGGGGGTGATTAGAGCAGACATAAACCTGCAGAATGTTGACATCGATCAGTGTTCCAAGGAAGGCTGGTTTGCAGGAACTAACAGATGCCATTCAAACAGTACTGAGGTAAGGTCATCCTGCCTGGCCAAATCACTGATTTTTGAATGACATAACCACACATATCTGTTCAACAATTATCTGTACAGTAATCATTGTGGCAGTATACTGAGCTTGTTCATTTGTACAGGTGTCTCTTAAATGGGTGATAATTTGTGCAGATGTTTACATTAATGAAAGTATATGGTAGCTGCAATCATGTGATAGTCACAGTCACTTCAGAAGTTGAAATATGTTGGAAAAGTGTGCAGAACAAGTATCAACCAATCGGTTAATGACAGTTATAGAGCTATATCTTTTATAACAAGATTTATAAAGTCTAGGAAATCAGAAATGATGAAGTCATTATTTGTTAGTTACCTTAGACCCAAACATGACCATGGAATAACAATATGGAAACCTTATAAGAAAACAATCATGCACAAATTAGAAAGAGTACAGTGGAAATATACCAAGGGCATCGATGGATATGAAGATTTAAGATATTATGAAGGACTATAATATCAGAACCTGTACAGTGTCTCTTACAGATATTTACAAGGAGATACTGTTCAGGTATATAGGGCATTGTGAGGCAACTACCTCTGGAAATGTTTGGGGCAAAGTACTAGCAAATCATCTGACAGCCTATGTAGAAGATTTTATAGGAATGAGAAGTGCTAATTGTTCTCTGAGTGAGTAGCTGATGCATGGAACAGACTATCAAATTACATTAAAGCAAGTGCTAGTTTACATATTTTTAGAACAACATGGACACTTGTTATGGGTATAATTGGTTTGATATATTGGCAGGAAAATGGGGTTCTGTTGTCTGTACCTGAAATATTTGTATGTATTTATGTATGTAAAGATACGTTTTATACCGTGCTACCTTGAACTAAATACTGTGGCAAACTAGTCACTGACTAGGTTTTAGAAATAAAACTAATCTTGTATGTGACATTGGAAGTAAGAAGTTATCTGTTGGACTGTATGTGATTTTTCTCATATCTGTAGAAGAAACAGTTTCTTATTCCTCAGATTTACAAAACAGGCCTCTAACTTCAAGGAAATGTTGAGATGGGACTACTGTGCTTTCCTTATTGTATCCACTGCAGACTTGATGGACTTTAAACAATCCTGGAAGCTGTACAAGATCTTTACATGACTAACAGTGAAATGAGTATATAGCCCACTTTTCCAAAGTGAATGAGCTTAGCTCAAACATTTTTATTTTATAGCTGCTGAATATTAATAAAAATCAGTGATAGTTTATGTTCCAGTTATCTCCAGTCAGTGGTAGGAGTAGATTTGTTTAGCTGCAGTTAATGTTTTTCTGCCACCATTTATCTTTTATAACCTTTTATTTTATTATTTTTTTGTCCAAGCACATACAATAAATGTACTATTTTAAACTTTTATTTCCTAATTTCAGTTAAGCAGACTATTTTATCTAATTACAAAAATTTGTGTCTGGTGTTCTTATTAGTATTTAAGGGTATTGGCAAAGTGTTAGTAAGTCATTCACTCTTAGCATCTGTCTTTTGAGTGGTGACTGATTCACCCATGGCTATTAAATGATTATAATATGCTTAGTTGATTGTAATGATGGATAGTAATTGGCCACCTGGTGTATTAGATTGGTCTAGTTGGTGGCATCACTACTGTAAAGACATAAGGGGCACAGACACTAGAAAATATAGCATTGTGTGTATGGAACAATGGATAAAACAGTTTTGGCTAAATTTCAGTTACTGTTGGCAAGATAGCACTAGAAGGAATTGGACCATGAAAAACGTGGGAAAAAACATCAGAAATCAGTGATTATAATGTTGCTATGCAAGTCTTTAGTGTATGGGGCTATTGAGTGTGGAAGGGGGTGGCCATAACATGAGGCATTAGTGCAAATGTACTATATGCTCTTAAGGTCAGTTGTTCCTCAAATATTAATCGGTTTTCATCAATGGGTTTCATGAAACTGTAGTCTCTGATCATCCCATTTTAAATAATTGTAACAATATAGATTATCAGGTCATAGCATGTCTGTCATTAGCAAACATTTAAAGAAGGCAAGTAGAAGAGCATGGTAAAAGAAATCCCAGAAATTATTTTGTATGTTCTCATAATATAATGATAGCTCAGGAATCACATATGAACTTGTTAAATGAAGTAAAGCACTGATCTCACTATGTCATTTTCAAGCTCAGCCCTGGATGATAACAAAAATAAAAAGCATTCAGTAAATTCAGTCAAATTAAAGATAGTTAAATGGTAGTTGATAAGAACATGATTTGTGGTGTGTGTGTGTGTGTGTGTGTGTGTTTGTGTGCATGCGTGTGCGTGCGTGTGTGTGCATGTGTGTGCGTGTGTGTGTGTGTGTGTGTGTGTGTGTGTGTGTGTGTAAAGACAGATACATAGATATATATATATATATATATATATATATATATATATTTATATATAGAGATAGATACTGATACACATATAAATGTGTGTATGTGTGCGTGTGTGTGTGTGTGTGTGTGTGTGTGTGTGTGTGTGTGTGTGTGTGTGTGTGTGTGTGTGTGTGTGTGTGTGTGTCTGTGTGTGTCTGTGTGTGAGTGTGTGTGTGTGTAAAGACAGATACATAGATATATAGATATATAGAGATAGATACTGATACACATATAAATGTGTGTATGTGTGTGTGTGTGTGTGTGTGTGTTTGTGTGTGTATGTGTGTGTGTGTGTGTGTGTGTGTGTGTGTGTGTGTGTGTGTATAAATATATATGTGTGTGTGTATATATATCGTGTGCGGTGTGGGTGCGTGTGTAAAAAAAAAATATATATATATATATATATATATATATATATATATATATTCTTTTGGAAGAGGTAATCAGGTTGACAACTGTAACTGACAGGAATAAATTGCACAGAAAAACAATCTTGGAGCAGAAAAAATGCAAGAAAAAAGCTGTTTAACGTTTTTAATTCAATGTAAACACACTGGTACCTTGGCTTTTCACCTTCAATGGATAACAAGCATTACAAACTGCCATCTTTTTATACAAATTCAAAGCCCTAATTAACCAATTAATTCATTAAGAATTTAAAGTGCAAAGACTATACTTTTTATAATCATCTTAAGTGAATACACCTTTACAATACACTATACAATTTAACATTTTAAAATACATATTTTAGAAATATTTATAACTTTTAAACTACTAAACATTTTTAACATTATTTTAACATTTACATTTTTTAAAGATAAATTTAAGTACAAAATAGGCTTATTTAATTTTCCAAGTTTAAAAGTTGTTTCTCTCATAAATTGCCTAGACCCTAATGTCATCTTTAAGGGCAATAGCATGGAGCACAGAAGACAAGTTGCACAATCTCGAGGATGCACTTCACATTCAGTACATATTGTGCAGATGGAGCAGGACATATCTTCCTTCACAATCTATGAATTTTATGTTTGTAGATTTGTCAGTGTGGCTGTTAGAAAGGACATTGACTGCCGGGCTGGTTGGCACAAGGGAAGCATTCTGATCTGATTGTGACATGTATCATTAAACTGTTTTTTCCAAAGGAATTTGTGTGAAGAAAGTGCCAGTCATTATAAGAGCACCTCATTGCCTTATTCTGCATGAGTGGGCACAGACTAACTTTCTTGGATTTGTGTTAGCTTACCCCACTGAGAATGACTGGTACATCAGCAGTATTGTATCTTTCAAATGGATACAAATGCGGAGGGGTCGTTTGCATTTGTACATCATGCACAAAGTACTATTGCTAAACATTGGGGTAATAATTTATAGCATCATACACCACTGTATATCACATTTTATGAATTGTAAATGGCTTTGATTCACCATTATAGAACATACCAAACTTGCTCCAAGGTACACCTTTTTTATAAACAGTGCTTTGAAAGAATATAGAGAGATTAGCCTTTGATGACACATGTTTACTGATATATTTTTTATTTGGACTTCCAATGAAAAATGATAAATTGTTAGGTTTACAGGTACATATAGAACTCAGGATATTGTTATTATGAATTGTTAGGTTTACAGGTACATATAGAACTCAGGATATTGTTATTAATGGTCTAGCAGATCCTCCACTAGAGTTTGTTTATATAATATATAAGATATTAAAATACTTTGAAATTTTGTATGGTACAATATGAAATTTCATTATCTTTCAAGGAAAGTCAATAACAACTACAAGCAAATCACACAAAAAAACCCAAACAGTTCTGGAACTCTATTAATTCTCTCCTTAAACCTGGTACAATAAATAACCCTTGCCCAGACCCCAGCAAATCTGAACTTGAAATTACAATAATGTTGAATACCTTCTTTACCTCTTCTATTGCTGAGCTAACCAAGATCTTTACCAACAATAACCCTCCACCTCCTACTGCTCAATCCTCCGCTCCCCCCCCCACTTATGAACTCAAACCCATCTCCACCACACTAATAAAGAGACTTCTCACTAAACTCAAACCTTGCTCCACTGCCCCTGACAGCATTCCTTCCACCTTCTTAAAAATTACCTCTGACAGTATTGCTCTTCCTATCAGCATCCAGATCAATAGAGCACTACTTGAACCCTATGTACCCAAACTATGGAGTTCTGCTTTTAACACCTCCAATTTCCACCCCATAGCCATCCTCTCCCCAATCTCCAAAATTCTTGAAAAATGTATCCACTTACAACTCCTGCCATTACTTACCAAACACCAACTACTCTCCCCTACCCAACATGGCTTCCATCCTGGACACAATACCAACTCCACCCTTCTCTCCTTCCTACAGTCTGTCAATTCTGCTCATGACTGTGGCAATATTGTATCCTCTGTTCTGCTAGACTTATCTAAAGCCTTCGATACCATCTCCCATAGTCACCTATTAAATCATCTGTCTAACCTCAACATCTCCAATAAAACTCTTTCCTGGTTCTCCAGCTACCTTTCTGATAGATCCCAAGCCGTGAAATGGGGCCAGGCCACCTCTACTTTCCTCCCAACACCCACTGGAGTACCCCAAGGTTCAATCCTTGGCCCATTGCTTTTCAACATCTTTATTAACAACTTCCACAAAGCCATACCTAACACCAAAATTGTGCAATATGCTGATGATTCCACTCTGATCTGCCTTGCCTCTAACCTAAAAGCTCTCCAATTTCTAACTCAAACTGCTTTCTCCACCACCGAAAATTGGATGCTCCAAAATCACCTCTCACTAAATTGCCAACAAAACAAAGATCCTTCTGTTCTCTCCCTCAAAATCCTTCCCTGTCGACAAAAACTTACTCCATATCACCAGTCTTAACAACTCCATTATCGAGGTCGTACCCTCAGCCAAACTTCTTGGTGTAACCATTGATGAACACCTAAAATTTAATAATCACATCCAGCTAAATATCAAGAAAACGCACATAAAACTAGGCCTACTTCCAGAAACAATCACTTCCTCTCTCCTTCCACCAGACTAACACTCACCACCACCTACCTACTCCCCTCTCTACTGTATGGCGCTCCTCTGCTCACTAATTTATCTTCCTCTCTCACCTCCAAACTGGAAGTATGTTACAATAAAATTGCCAAATTCGGCACAAATGCAAAATCCTCCTCTCACCACTGCACCTCCCTTCACTCTCTAAACTGGCTTGAACTCCCCAATCTACTTAACCTCCACCAAATCACCACTGCACACAAATTACTGTTCCAACCTACTAAATGTCCTGCACTATCCAATATTCTGCAACCTTATAACCCCCCCAGACTCCTTAGATCTACCCACCAAAACTTGATCATCATCATCCATAAACCCACGCGCCCTGCTGGGCAGCTTCTGCTATCTTATTCCCTAGCTAAAAAATGGAATGCTCTGCCCTCCACACTGAGAACCTGTGACAACCTTAATAACTTCAAAACTCAAATTCATTTTTACCTAT
This sequence comes from Protopterus annectens, assembly GCF_019279795.1. Classification (NCBI taxonomy): domain Eukaryota; kingdom Metazoa; phylum Chordata; order Ceratodontiformes; family Protopteridae; genus Protopterus; species Protopterus annectens. The sequence continues at coordinate 22,495,393 of NC_056731.1, forward strand.
ATCTAAATAGGAATGCAACTGTACTCTTCCACCCATTCCTCTCATGCTCTCCCCTCCGTTTACCGCAGGTTAACCTACTTACCTCCCTAACCTCACTTTAAATGAATGATTATTTTTGTAAACAACAGCAATTTTAGCCACAATTCTATATGTCTGTTTTCACTCCTGAAGCTAAACTGCTTATTTATTTTCTCACTCCTTTGAATGCTACTTGTTGCTTGCAATCTCTAACTTCCTTTGTTATTAACCATGTAATAAAACTTTGTATTGTGGAGCTTTCTCCCCAAGCCTCCACTGTAAGTATTCTGTAAATAAACTTTAATGTTTAGCTTTTCTCCCCAAGCCTCTACTAAAATAACCTCCCTAAGCCCTGTGAACTAAATTGTAAATATTTTATTTCTCTTTTCTTTAGAATGCTACCTGTTGTTTGTAATCTGAACTTTCTTTGCAACTAATCATGAATTTTTCTTTGTAACTAGTCATGTAATTTTCTTTGTAATTAATCTTGTAATGTTCTTGTAATTTAATCATGTACTTAAACTTTGTATTGTGGAGCTTTTCTCCCCGGGCCTCCACTGAAAACGGGCTTTCCAGGCCCAGTGGACCTCCCCGGTCATCAAACTGGAATAGATAAATAAATAAATAAATAAATAAATAAACTGCTATTTTTAAACTTTGTACCTAAAGAAAGTCAACTTTATATTGCATTTCATCTCTCAGGGAAGATAATCAGCAGATGAATTAAAAGGAACAATCATTCCCTAACTAAATTTGTGGTGTATGAGATAAAGGGTTATGGAATAAACACTTCATAGTCTGCTGGGATTCTACTGCCTTTAATTTCTGAGTGACAGGTATTTGTACCCGTCTGCTTTCTGTCTCTCCCTTCTCCAAGTGCAATACGTAAACCTTTAAAAGAATGATGAAAGTAGAGTCAGACTTCATATATGAAGGAAGATTAGAGGGTGCAGTTGTTTTTTAAACCCTCATTTGTAGTAATGCATAAATAAAATTATAGTAATTTATAAAATTGCAAGTTAACATTTTTAAGGCACTATACTGTGGTCATTTTGTTTTATTTCACCGGTTATAGCATTTTATACCATCTGTCTTACCACCAGTACTGACACAGCTGTCCATGATGTGAAACACTAGTAAACTTTCAGAATGAATTGAATGAATATTTAAGTAAACGCAAAGGCAATTTGTACAAATGGATATGTTTAAAAAAACTGCTTTCTGTAGTGCAGGGTTTTATTCTTGCAGCCTTTCTCTGCCCTCTGAGCAAGTCAGTTTAGAAGGTAATGCACATAGTCTGTGTCTGAAGAAGGTCCATATGGGTCAATAATCTCCTGTAATTAATAAATACAAACAAATAAATAAGGAAATAAATAAATACATTATATAGATACAGCAACAGGTAACACACTTCACTTTGGTGTAGAAGGCTGTGGGTTCTATTCCAACACCAGGTAGCTTGATTGCTGACACTGCAGTGCAGCATAAAGGGGATACTGCACTCCTGAGTGTGATATCCCTTGGATGAGATGTTAAACTGAGGCCCCATTTGCTTGAGCTGGTGGTACTCAGGTAAATGCGAAAGATCCTCGGGTACCTATCGAAAAGAGAAGGTGAATATCTCTGATGCTTTTGCTAGATCTCCTATAGTAATATAAATATCACCTTGGGTCTCTCCTGAAAAGAGTTTACTAATGTAGTGGGCCTAACCTGGTCAACAAAGGATAAATAAAACAAATAAAAATAAAGATATAAAGTAGGTATATGACTTTTATAGTCATACCGGTACCAGCCTATAACGGCCTTGTTGTTATGTGATAGCTTTTGTCTGTCAGTTTCACATGAATGTTGTAATATGACAAGTCACTAACAGAGTCGTCTGAAGTCATAATATAGCAGAGTCATCTGAAGCCATAACATAGCCGAATATGCATTTGGACTAAACATTTGCTGCCCATCTTGCTTGCTCTTTTAACTCCTAGGTAGGAGGTACAACAATGGCTGTAAGGTAGAAAGCACAGTAAAAAAAATGGTAAAATGTGTCCAGTATGAAATGTTTAGTAGTGAGTGCTTATTGGTTTGGATAACATCTATCTTGCAATTGACCACTTATATTAAAGATATTTTTTACTTAGAAAAAAAATAAATGTTTAGATTACCTTGTACCAGATCCAATAGAAGCTCTGAGTGACTTCACTAGCATTATCTGAGCAGAATGTGACCCTTTCATTGCAACTATTATTTTTCCTAATGATCCATTTAATAATACAACTGGGTAAGGCGTAGGCTAGTGTATGATGAGCAGTGTGACTGTCAGCAGACTATCATAATCCTTAGTCATGTCTACACAGAATCATATTATTTTCTCGAAGAGTGACAGTATCGAAGCTGATATTGTCGGCACGAGAATAGCGAAAGTGCAGAACATCGAATGGTTAAACAGAAATCTCCGTAAGGGGAGATTTCCATTTACTTCAATGTAGTGCGGTCTCAGAGTTGGTATATTTAAGTAGCGTGGGTGTGGGGGGGTGCAGGGTTCTTGCCCCACTGCCTACACCTTTTAGTTTTTTCTTTTTTTGTTTTGAATATAAGTTTTAATAGTTCGATCACTAAAGGTCGATCTTTAGTGATTCAAACTATTAAACTTTCGATGATCTAATATAGACCCTTTCCATTGCTACTCTATGGTCAAGAAGCTCAGAAAAACAAGAGGTTAAAGCATACTAACTTAAAACAATGATAAGCAGTCCTGTGTAAAGTCATGTTAAAGGAAAACAAGGGTCTATCAAGCTTTCAAATTCATGAAAATGTTATCAGTGAGTATTATTTACATGTGTCTGCTAATAAAGAAGTCTAAAACATCAGTACTCACTCATATTGGCTTTTGGTTTTGGTCTGCCATTACATTTTGGACTTTATCAGTGGGTTGTAAATATTCAGAAATGTAACTGCTACTAGATGTGGATGTCTTAGTGTGTAACAGAATTCCTTTAATGAGGCGAGACATACATTTTAAAGATATGGATCATTAAATCAGGAAGTAAGTAACACATATTTTTCATTTCTTGCAGCTGAAATTGCTTTATAGCAGTTATAAATGATTTGCTGCTGTCTTCATCCAGACATGAAATAAAATAAGCAGCAGAGGAAAGCAGAACTCAAGTTTCAGAAATGGTGGAAACTTGCTGAAAAAAAGCCTCTGTGCAAGCATTTTTCTTTAAAGGCTTTATAGTGAGAGATTATTTTCAAGTGGAGTTTAATTATATACGACAGATGTTTTTGTTATCTTTTATCTTGTTGCTAGACTTATTCAAAGGTTTGCATTGTTTCATAGTTTCTATTTTCAGTTTTTAGATTGCCACCTTGATATTTTATTAGAACATTGAAGGGTTTGCAAAATGTGTATATTGCACAAATTTATTAGTAGTAGTCATGGATTTCTAACAAATAAAATACATAAGATATACCATTATGCATTTGTACCTACCGTGCTACAATATATATATTCTATAAGGAAATTAAATTAAAATAAAAACGTATAATGAGCAAAACAGTTACGAAATCCTGAGTTATGTATTTTATCAATATTAAGCAAAGCTGAGACATTCCTCACAAGGAAGCTATTGACTTCATTACAACTAGCATTTTGAAAATTAAACATGAAAGAAGTACATTATTACTTCAATAATATCAGGGTCATCTGGGAAAGCAAAAACAACTGTGGAGAAATGGTGTTATTATGTACAACTATTTGCTTCTTAAGTTGCATGTAGGATAGCATATAACTGCTTTATCTGAATTACACTTCTGCATTAATGTGCCAAAATTCTGTTTTGGGCTTCTTCTGATAGAATATTTAGTCTAGTAGATTCACAGGAAATGGGATCCTCTACCTTAACAACATCACCTGATAAAGGATACTATTTTAAGCTTAAAATAGTCTGTTAGAGAGAACTTGATGGTTCCAGTAACCTGCAGAAGTACAACATTATTTTTTTTTTTGTTTCAAGCAAGTTTATAGCACCAGAGATGATTTCACACACATATTTAATAACATGCTGAATCATTTATTCATTTTACCTAACAGAATGCTCTATGACTTTTTGTATGATTATTATAGAACACTTTCGTAAATCATTCAAATCATTAAAAAATGTACTTCAGAATTATTTTTCATTATATTTAACTATTAATATCTCAAATCTGTTCAAAAGAGGTTTTATAATACCATTTCAAGATCTCAACTTCTTTACTTCTTTGTCATTATCACATAGAATAGTGGCTAATTCTATGTAATCAGTGAATAATGGAACTGAATGAAGTTTCCATTTTCTAGTAATTACTTTTCTAGCAACTGTTAAGAGACCCTAGAACATACAGTGCTGATTACTACTTATAACACAAGGTATTGGAACATTTATCAAAATTGTTTCCAGTATAAGGTCACATTTATCTGTCCATATTGCTTTAAATAAATTATTTATGTCCCTTCAATAGTTATCAACTTTTCCACAATCCACAATCCACAAATATATGCATCCAATCTGCTGACTTACTAAATTTTGATATTTGGAATGGTGTAATACATTTTCTGTATATGCATTTCCATGTGAAAATTTTCAATATAAACAAGAGAATGATAAACCTATAGATTTTAATATTAAATTTCTGTTTTTTTTTCAGATACATCTTCTGTCTCTATTAGTTCAATAAAATACCATATATATTGTCAAAGTTATTTTTATTGTTAATTATAATTTTATAGGATTTAGAGAGACCCCCCCCCCCCTTTGAATGTAATATTCTCTTGAATAAAAGATATTAAGTATTCACAAATTATAGGTAAATTATGTTTTTCAATATCAATACAATTTTAAATTTCTTCCTCTTGGATTGCAAAGTAACCTTTCTTGTTTTATTTCTGGTACTTCCAATATTAACATTTAGTAATTTCTATATAATACCAATGTTTCTATGTGAATGTAAGCCAAGTGGCTGTGTATAAAATGCGGTGTCACTTCAGGGGACTGCCAAAACTCATTTAAAAATCAATGGCAGAAAAATTGCATTCAAAATGTTGCTTTGTCCCAGGCCTTCTCCCAAAGTAAACCACACCTTCCAATATAATCATTATGACCATTTATTTATTGAAAAGAAATGACCATACAACTTTACCCTCACTGATAACTTAAGGCTGTAACAGCATTAAAAAATCAATTTCTAGACAATCTATTCCTGGAGGTTTATCCACTGCCTAGCCCTCCATGACTTATCTGACCCAGGTGCCACTTGGCAGATTCCAAATGATACGAGACAGTGTTTGAAACTCTCACGCACCACCCACCAAGTTGATCCAGTGACCCAGGAAAGTAGGAGCAGGAATGGAAAAGTATGGAAAACTGCCCTGCAACTGGCCACAAGACAAACTGCCTGCCCCTTCCTTTCCTGCTTTAAATCAGCAAAGCAGATTTTATTCATTAGGTATTTTGACTGACATGACACATACTGATGTAACAACTTGCCCACTCTCAAACTATGCAGAGGCAATATTCCCAATCAATACTGCACACAAAGAGAAAAGTAGAGATTAAATAGATCATATCCAATATCAGGTTATGATCAAAACCAAATGGAGTAAGAGTACTGGGAACTCCCAATGGTCAACAATGTCAAAAGACAGCACAGGAGGTACCTAACAAATTCTGTGATTAATAATCTTATGACTGAACTTGACTCCAGTGGATAATGTTTGGCCAGTGGTGTCTAAGAGTGATGACTGACTAGACTACCTGGCTCTGTAGACAGCAAAGCTGCACTTAGAACAAAACTATAAAAATGTCATACAACAGTCATCTCTTAAACATCAGTCCTATATCATTCCACTAAAGTGAAGCAATAAAAGCTGACAATATTCTACATGATGAATAACTAAGTGAAATGCTGACAAAAACTGAGAAAAAATCAGGCTAGAGAAGCCTCTCCAAATGACATCCAAAAGGCCAGGCCAAGTCTTTGATTCACTCTATTTGGGCTCACTGCTGCCCTCTTAAAAAATAGTGTAATAAACTAAAGACCTATAATAAGAATAAAAGAAAAACCTGCAAAAAAGCAAGCTGATAATATTAACAAAACAAATAAAGTAAGTCTACCTTGACATATTTCAAAAAGGCAAAAGAAGCAACTGCCCTTTTCTTTTAATAACTTCTGTTGATTGTCCTTCCTTAGCTAAATTTGATGTCCTCCCAGTGTGGAAGAAATGTGGCATAATGTCCCCAATAAAGGAATGTGCTGTGCCTGCAAGGCTGCCCAAATGAGATCAGTAATCTCCTAATCCTTACCGGTAATAACTTTCATGCAGCAACTTAAAAACTAACTCCTGGGGGCCAGAAGAAGTCCTGAGACTCCTCTGGATGAAGAATCAATGGACACAGCAAAGATAAATGGACCTGCTGACCCTTCCTTAGTTGATTTGTTCTGGACCATTACAACAAGATAACCACAGAAAGATCAAATAATTAGACATTACCCCTGGTTAAAGTCAACAATAACTCATCGGTATGAAACGTTCCCCTAATACAGCCAGCACCTAAGTGCAGGATATACTGCATATGAGTGGTAGTTGTAGAGGAGTTTAAGATTACAAAACATGTTTTTGTCAATAGGCCATCTACTGTAACAATTATGATCCCAAACCCTCCCCTAACCAATAATTAACCCGGAAATGATCCATAACTTAGTACAGTCTGATAAATGCAACAGCTTTCTCCAAAAACTGAGCTCTGCCAAATTAACTCTTAGAGTACTGGAAGCCTTTCTGCAAAGACACATCAACAACAAATGCTACATGTATACATAGATACATACATACACCATAATGATTTAACATGGAATAGGTGATAGGCAAAAAATGTGGGGATTTGTTAGGATGCTCAGTAAGAGCTAATGACATGGAGGATACTTCTCAGCCACAGTTCAGTCTTTACTCTGAATGTTTCTAGAAAGAAGTGCACCACCCTACATGAGCTAGGTCTTGTTGTACTTATATAAACACACACACACACACATATATATATATATATATATATATATATATATATATATATATATACACATGGATTCACTTTATAGCCTCAAAATAGTGAAATATCGAAATTCAGTATTTCGAGGCTATAAAATCGAAACCTGAAAACAACGAAAACTCAGAAGTGCGAAATTCAAAATCTCATATACACCAGAGATTTTGAATTAGTGCTACTACTCTACACACACACACCTTCCTCCCTACACACAAACACAAATCATGTTCTTATCAACTACCATTTAACTATCTTTAATTTGACTGAATTTACTGAATGCTATCACTCCACTAGGCCCCTAAGATCAAACAACAAAAATCAACTCACTGTTATCAAACCCAAAAACTCAGCAGGAGAAGCCATATTTTCATATACCATATCTAAACTTTGGAACAATCTTTCAAACTCTTTAACTACTCTACCTTCCAGCAGCCTTTTCAAGACTGCGCTCAAATTCCACTTAAATTTGCACTGGTTTTGTCCTTGTTCTAATCCAGACTAGCACCCCCCCTTACCCCCCCACCTAGACTCTTAACCCAACTGTACTACCACCACTAATAACCACAGTCAGAATTAGCGTGTTGTATTTACATACTTTAAAATATTGTCCAACAACTTTGTTACTAATATTATAAATGACAAGAAAATATCGTAACTTGCAACATTTACCGTGTATACTGTTGATAATCAATAGCTTGTTATTGTAGTAAAGCCAACAACCTGTAATGTTGTTGACTATTGCTGCAACTTTGTATGTCTATTTATCATATACATGATGTAGAGCTTTTCTCCCTGGGCATCCACTGAAAAAGGACCTGCATCCAGTCGGAATTTCCCGGTAAACAAATGTAAATAAATAAATAAATAAAATAATAAAATTATTTATTAGCTTTCAGCATTGCACGCCAACAATTTAACTTATGTTCTCAATTCACTGTCTCAGCTGCATTTCTAAATGTCCCTGTTTCAACTCTTTTCACTAGATATAAAAAGCAATTTCATGTTTCATTTCAATGACATGCATGTGCCTTTAAAACACTTGTGTTTTCTGTTATGCATCTTTAAACATGATTCTTTATACTGCAGCTTTTACTAACCTGATTAAGTGCAATATACTTCTTTCTTTCATACGTATAAATTCACCTGGTACATGTAGCTTGAACATTAACTGAACCCCACTTTTTGTGTACCACATGGTTGTCTTTTTCTTCTTCACCATCCCTGTAACAATGCGTTCCCAACATACTTTCCATTAAATCATTTTTTAACCAATAATTCATACCGAACATTTCCATTTCTTCATTTAATTACTTTGTGTTTACTTGTAATTTCACTTACTCTGCATATATATATATATATATATATATATATATATATATATTCAAATTTTAGTTAAGGTTGAGTCTTTTCTTAATAACATGCTATTGCTTAACTGTTTCTTCTGCTACCAAATTCATAGTCTTTGACTTGATTCTTTCACAGGAACATCCAGTCTCTCTACTACCTTGTGCCTTTATGAAGTATATCTGGTGAATAAATGGCAATGCCTTTCTTGCCTCACAGCAATTACGTTGAGTCTCTCTAATTGCTGCAGTTCTTTTTTTGTTCATTTGGAAGACAAACGTATACAGCAACTATAAGTCCTCCTCCCCATTTGCATGCAGAAATTAAGCACACTGTACCTTTCCTGTCTGCTTGACTATTTTACTTATAATGAGGAATAAATATAGCTTCTGGATTCAAAGTTTCAAGTTTTCTAATTAACTGCCTTGAAGCAGCAGAGTGCCTGATGGCTGCAGCTTAACCTTTTTTATTTGCAAATTAAACTGCTATAATTTTAAGCACTTAAACTCTGAAAGTATAATTTTTTTTATTTCTGGCACCATGCAATGTTTGGATCTTAACAAGAATGTTCAATTAGCCACAAAGACACTGAAAATATATTATAAACGACCATGAGGTGTTTATTCTCACTGCATTTTGAAAGTAGTGTACCATGTCATATGCAATTCCTTCAGTGAGATATAAGCACATTTAACTATATACCCACATATGCTGCAACAGCAAGGTAGTTGTTTTTATAACCAGACTAACTCTCCACCACCTACCCATCTGATATTTAACTGTGACCAGTTGGTGTAAATTCTGGCCATAACATTTTATGTCATTGTTTAACACTCATAAACCCTCTCAATCATAATAATTTAATTTTGGTCAAGTTGCTTTCCCTTCCTTATCTCACATTCTTATCTTCAGTTTCTTACTTCCTATTATAAATAGGGTTAAAGTGTGTTGGTGCACAGTGTTCCAATTTGCATCCTCAACTAACTTTTTTTTTCTAGGTTAACTGCAGTCCATTGCTACCATATGCCTTACTGTCTGCAAACAGCATAAAGTTCAGTAGCTCTAACAGATGAAACTAATTCTTCTAGTTGTACGTATGGTATGATTAGTCCAGCAGCTTATGGCAGTTAACTTTAATGAAGTGTGGTCACATTTGTGTGTTGAAGTAGTCTTTGTTGATAACAATGTCAGGCAATACAAATGTTGCTTGATGTCAAAGAAGAAAACAAACGTATTCATTTCAAAGTTTTTCATGTTCTGTGGTATTGCAATATAATTCACAGTTACACTTTTATTGTTTTTTGTTTAAAGTCCCTATTACTTTTATCATCACACAACACATGATAACCACTCAGAGTATTGCATTCTTTTGAAAAAAAAATAAGACCCAATGACATCCACAGGTAATTCTGTCACCACATAGTAGTTTGGCAGAAAACTTGAAGCTGCAGATTTAAAATGTTGATTTGTTTATTAATGTGAACAGAGCACTCAAAACACCTGAAAAGTTACAATGCACAATATTTTTGTGTTTCATAAAGTGTTTTATCTTGAAGATAGTTAAATCATTTTCCTCTGAAAAAGAAGAAATGCCAGCAGCAATAAGGGACATTTTAAGAATTATTCTGAGCCCCACCCATTTATTTGTCATTAATATCTACAAAAAGTCAATGTTCAATGGAAATTGCAGATGATTATAATACTAAGCTAAATAACTGAGTCAAATACTGTGAATTTGATGAGCTGCATGATTCTCTTATTAGATACAGAATTGACTATGGTATAACAAATAATGTTAGGGCTCTAAGAAAAGATGACACAGGACTAATAGGACTAACCCGATTAACAAAAGTAAATAAAGTAAGAAAATAAATTATATGGTAGCATAGTATGAAACTTTTTCGTAGTAAGAAGTCACCGGGGTGGAAAGAGTGATTGTAAAATCATCCCATGTGAAACAGCTTACAGCATAAACCACTGGTGGCCACAATCAGCTGCAAGCAGTGGTCAGAGAGGGTTCTAAGGTCAACAGATACTAGGCTGAAGAGAGAGTTCAAGAAAGTACTCAGAGCTGTAGTATCTAATGAAAAAGAAGAGGAAACAGATAGGGTTGAAGAAGAATGGCAGCACCTCAAGACAGCATCTGTAAAGACTATAGAACAGATGTGCAGCCGAGGCAGCTCTAGAAATAAGGTACTTAATGAAAGCTGGTGGTGCAATGCAGAAATACAGGATATTAACAAAAAAAAGAAGGAGTGCAGGATAAAGTAGGAGATAGAACAGACAGACTTGTCTAAGGAATACTAGTTGGCTAACAAAGAGGATAAAAGATGAGCTGTAATAGCAAAGAACAAGGCATGAGAGGAACTTTACTAGCTTCTAGAAAGTGACTCAACATATTACACAAATAAGCTATCAGGTTGAAAAGCAAAGATAGAAAGATAAAGGAGACAGTTGTTGGACACCATTCATAAGGTATGCCAGCAACAACCTGCTCAGCAGTCTGCAGGACATCAAAAGTAGAAGGAAGGAATACTCCTAGCAGCTTCTGAATGAAGAAAATCCCACAGACGTTGTACCGCCCCATGTACAAGTATAATCAAAGAGGAAGAAGAACCTACCACAGAAGAAGTAAGAACAGCTGTAAGGAAAATGAACTCAGAGAAAGAAGCAGGCTCAGATGAGGTCATGTCAGATATGATTGAGATGTTGTCTGAGTTAGGGGGGAAATGGCTCTTGAGAACACGCATAGCAGTATGGAGATAAATGTGCATCTGAGATTACTGCAAAATAAGAGTTCTAGTGTCACTATACAAGAACAAAGGGGACATTCACAACTATGAGCACTGTAGAGGTACCTACATCCTGTCAAACTGCATGAAAGCACTAGAGAGAATGATTGCTAAATATAGAGTAGTAGGAATTAAGATGGGAGATGTGCAGTTCAGATTCAGATCTGGCTGCAACACAACTGACCTGATGTTTACAGTGAAACAGATAGTTGGGGAGAAGATTCAGAAGAAGAGTAGTTCCAACTGGGCATTCCTAGACTTAAAAAGAAAACATATGGTAAGGTCCCACAAAAACTGATTTATGCAATCCTGTGATGGTTCAAGGTCAGAGAAATATTATTATAATTAATGCCGAGTATGTGTAAGGCCCCAGTGACACAAATGTGAACAATGTTCAGACTCACAGAGGAATTCTGAGTGGGAATAGATTTGCATCAGAGTTAAGCTCAGAACCTGCTAATGTGGGTCTATATTAGGTTGCTGAAATGTTATTCTGGTGAACACCTATTCATTGACCTGTAATTAGTGAAAATCGTTTCAGTGATTTGCTAAATTTACTATGAGCAATGAAATAGTTGCCCGCAGTACAATGGACAACTACAGAACTTTACACTTTTCTCCACTATAGTGTGATGTTGGAGTAGGTATATATAGTTAGGAGGGTGGGGGTGAAGCCCCCCACACATCAGGGGTGGGGGTGTGAAGCCTCTCACTTGGATGGGTTTGAGTTAACTACAAGTTGGTCCATTGTTCTTTGGGCAACTATTTTGCTGCCCTTAGTAAATTCAGTGAATCGTTGACATGATTTTCACTGATTAGGAGTCAATGGGTAGACCCACTACTTTTTGTACTGGTGATGGACTCCAATAGCAAACAGATCAGATGGGACAGATCAACAAAGCTGCTGTATACAGAAGATGTGGCATTACAAGAAGATTGTGATCAGGAACTTCAGCAAATGATAGAGGAATGGAATGTGAAACTGAAGAAGCGTAAGATGAAATATTGTACAGATATGACAGCTTCCATGGTAGTAAAGGCAGAAAGCCAGAAAAAGCTGAAAATTGAGTTAGAAGGGAAGTAGTGGAACAGGTTACCACCTTCATGTGTCTGGGTGAGATGGTTAAGGAGAAGTGTTGTCAGAATGAGGAGCTCAAAGCTAGAATAAGAAGAGCTACAGCCAAATAGCTCAGAATTTCACTTGTAGTATGTTATAGAAGAATGCCAAAGAATACAAAAAGGAAGGTGTAAAAAACACTGCTGCAACCATTATGTCTGTATGACATAGAAACCTGGGCAGTGTAGGAAGAGCAGCTGAAGAGCCAGCAGTGATGCAGATGAAGTTCCTTAGTGAGACGTGTGGTAGGACGCATGCTGTGGGACAGGTGAAGAAATGATGACATCAGAGCAGAAGCCAAAGTAGCTGCAGTTGCAGCGAAGGTCAAAGATAACAAATAATGGTGGTTGGAGCACATGTACAGGATATCAGAATACAATTTGGTGAAGAACGTTTGGGAGAGGCAGGAAGAAGGCAAGAAGAAATGAGGAGGTCTGACAAATAAATGGATGGATTGCATGAGAGGGCCTGTAATGATTAAGTATAACTATTGAAAAGTTGGAAGAGTGGCATTGAACTGGGAAAGTGGTGACAGTTTATATGACTCAATGACCCCATGTAGAAAAAATATGAAAAGGGAGGTTGATGGTATTGATTATAAATAATGAGCTTTTGCACTTCAGTTACACTTTCAGCTAATTAATTTTATTTTATTAGACCATTAGAAGCAGAAAATACAACCAGTGCAGCAAATATCCAAAAAGAACATCAGAACTATTGTTTCTACTGAGGAAACTATATCATGCATTGAAACCAGTCTATTAAAGGACCACCATCTTGAATAAAGGCTTTTCCTCTCTAATAAGAGTTCTGGCACTCTTTTTGGATGTTTGTTGTAATGGTGGGAATCTCTTCTTATGTTTTCTTTTTTTTTTTTTTTGCCATGCACCCGAATACTTGAGAAAGAATGTTGTATTATACATGAATATTGTCAGCTTTACTTGTAATGTTATTTTATAACTGGCTCATTGTTTTCTTTATGCGTTCTAACTTAGATGCTGTTATCAGTTAGCCTTACTGGACAGAACCAATTAACAGGTGTCAAGGGACAAGTTTTCAGTAATACTAGAAACAAATACAGTGATACCACCATACATGACATACAGTGATGTTTAGAAAAGGAATTGAAAATGTTATGTGACATGTCATTAAGACAACAATTACAGGGTTGCTTTTGATGAGTTGGAATGTCTTGGGGTTGTGTTTGATGGTGTTTAACATATAGTGTAAGAAATGTTACTATCGTTTTTGGCAATGTAAGCATGGTAGATTTATCAAAATTTTACTAGTGTAATGATGTATCAAGTCAGTCGTTAAACTTATTGTGATGCAAAAAAAGTGTCTAGCAAGCTCTACTAGCATAAAGATGGAGCTCTGACTACAGTTAGTGGCTTGGACTTGGACAAGCTGTCCAATGAAAGAGTAGAATGATGAGACAATGCCTGATCACCTCTGTCTGGAAGGATGCGTGGAGCGAACATGTCCAGACTCTGTCACTTTCCACTGTCCATCATCTCCTGAAAATGATGTGGGCATGCACAATGGGAACAGCTATGGACAAATAAGAGATCTTGCCTTCTCCCAGATGGGCAATAGCACCAGTGCTGCTGCTTGACTAGCATTCCAGGAGGAATGAGTGGACTGTAGGGCTCATGCCTTTGAGAGAATGAATGGGCTGAGTGGGTGAAGCTTGGGGGATGCCAGATTGCCAGTCATGTTGTGGAGCAAAAAAGGGAAGAATAACATGTAGATAAACATTTGATGACATGTCTAGAGTGAAGATACCTAATTTTTACAGACAATACCACTTACATGTGTTTATCACATCTTTTATCAGGTGTCTGACATTCCATAATGGTTGACTTAGCTTTCTTTCAAAATGATTCAAGTATGTTTTTTGTTTGTGTGTGCATTTGTTTCTTTGTTTAAATGAATGTTGGAATGGTCAAAAGATAATGTATGAGACTGTACAGTAGTGGGGACTAGAAAGCTTGTTCTTTACAATTGTGAGCTAGTGTGTGATCTCAGAGTCAGTGTGTATGTATACATATATAAATATATATATATATATATATATATATATATATATATATATATATATATATATATGTGTGTGTGTGTGTGTGTGTGTGTGTGTGTATCTATGTATTACACAGATGCACACACACATATATATATATATATATATATATATATATATATATATATATATATGTATGTACACACCGACTCTGAAATCACACACTAGCTCACAATATATATATGGGTCTACTTCAAACCTTCAAAATCCCACATAATCGAAATCCACTTCATTGAGATGAAAAAAGCAAAACTTCACTTATGCAAACAGTTACATCATCAAAAATGATGCCTGGGAAAGGTATTGCTTGGCTACCATGGAGAAATTGCACATAACGAAGTAAATCAAACCCATCAAAGTCCCCCCCCCCCACATCTCCCTAACTAAATATACCAACTCTGAAATTGCACTATAGTGGAGAAAAGAGCAAATACCCCCTACTTTTTTGTCTCAATGCAGTGGATTTCGATTATGTGGGATTTTGAAGGTTTGAAGTAGACCCACATATATATTGTGAACTAGTGTGTGATCTCAGAGTCATATATATACTCATGTATGTTCATATGTTGAAAAATCAAACCATGGCATGAGCAGAAACAGTTGATCATCAGCCGATTAAGGAAAACAAAAAAGCAGAAAAAAACTTTGTTTGCAGGGGACAAGCGACAAGTACCCCTACACTCCACCTTCTCTTTAATAATTATATATACCAACTCCGAGATTACACTACAGTGGAGAAAGGACAAATTCCCCAGTCCCCAGTGTACCATAATCTCACACACATGTAAAAAGCTGGTATGTGCGGTCAGATGATTTTTGACTACAAACTAGCTTTTCTCCGGGTTTATGAAAAAAGTTTCACTAAAGGAATATATCCCATATATTTATATAAAGTACTAATTGTGATGATAGCATTTCTTATTTTTTTTATCTGTAATTGCATTCAATGTTTATACATTGAAATAAGTGTTGTTGGTGTTCTGCAGTCGGCTGGAGAGTCTTATGTGTATGTCCATATGTTTGTCTGTATGTGTTTGTGTCTGTATATGTATGTGTGTGAGTGTCTGTATGACTATGAGCTCTATTTATTCCTGAACTGCAGCCTCCATCAACCCTTCATTCCCAAGTTAGAGTTGGGTGGTAGAGAACAAGCCAGCATGGTGGTCTGGCGGTTTCTTACTCTTTCCCTGTAGAAGCACTCCACAATAAGCTAGCTCCTCAGAGTCTGCTGTCTCTACATCCCAAAAGGAAGTGCACATCAACATAGTAGTTTCCCCTTGGCAACTAGTGATAATGCACTATGGTAGCACAAGCCCATCTAACTTGGAAGTCCACTGGGAGAATCATTCATATATAGTAAGAGAGAACTGCCTCCCTCCCCTTCAGAATGTGCAATCTGACAACAGCTGCTTAGTCCAGACCTCTTGCTGCCAGCTCCTACAAACAGCAGGACCAATAACTAAACTCAGGACACCTACAACATAGCCATGACTTTATCCCTGTCTGCCATGGAGCTGGCCAGTACTGACACAGTCAAGGCTTTATCCCTCTCTGTCACAGAACTGGCTAATACTGACATAGAATCTTGGCAGAATACAGGCAATAGTACACCTGTAATGATTAACAGAGATAACAAAAGTTTCATATTTTCTAGAAACAGTGACCAGCCAAACCTGCATAAACAGAGAAAGAAATCATAAAAAGTCTCAGAGTACCAATTATTCCTTAATATTTTTTCTACAAAATCAGAAACTAAATTAGCATTGACAGGATATCCTGAAATAATGAAGTAGAACAAAAGTAATGTAATGTTTCAAACAAAATTAGAAATTTAATGAGAAGCAAATGGGTACTGATTACTCTCACCCAAACTGTCTATTTTTCCTGATATAATGAAATATCAAGGTAGCAATCAGATAACTCCAAGCAACGCACATTGTTCTGAGCAGCAGCTCAGTCATATAAGAGTATTAGATGGAAGATACTGTCATGCAATGACATTTTATTAACTCCAGAAATGTCTTCCAAGTTAACAGAATTATCTAAGAAACAAGACTGCTGCAGGGAAAGCAAGAATTCTGTTGTCAACATATCAGAGAGGCATGTATTTGCATAATGAAAGAAACACTGAACCGAGAAAATAATATTGTTGACAACGACATGATGAAAAAGGATAAAGATACAGGGGCAACGTGATATACCAGAGCAAAAAAAAAGTGAGTTTCATGATTTAGCATTAAACATCATTTAGATGACAAACCCATGACAGATTTTTTGATTTTTTAATTTAGCTTCTCCAGAATCAGACTGAAACTCCTTGAAATAAATTGAATGTATGCAGGCTGCATGATACACACGATACAGAAGTCATAAAGTAATAAGCAGTATCAGGTGACAAACTGAAGGCCAAAAATTAAATGATGACTAAATGCTGATATAAACCCACAAGGTAGCATATTACCCAGTTTTTGCCCACCTTTGCTGATCAGGGTGAAAATAGTGAAGATACCTACAGTCTTCACTTTGTGTCTTTCAAAAATAATACTTCAAAAAGAAAGAATGGGTTTAACTTTCGCTGTCTAGGATATGACAATGTGGTTGCAGATTGGTTATATGCATCCATAAGTTGGTTAAAATAATATGTTTCAAAACAAGCCATATTATTACCAGTCTCCATTCTTTTCTGGTGATAAGTAACACCAGTACAACACAACTTTCTGAATATTAGAAGGACTGAAGAAATTTTATTAGAGGCAAATTTGTGCAAAGGTAGTACACATGATTACTCATCATTTCAGGATAACATGAGATGCCATATCAATGGTACAACAACAAAAGGGAGAAGAGTTGTCAGATTTGACACAAGCAGTCTGCATTTATCACTAATAGAAATCTGGCATCCAGAAAAATGAGTCAGGGAATTGTTTTCCCGTTTGGGTTTTAAATGGTCCTAACAGAGTTCGTTATTATTGCTATATCCCATTTCAAGCCAAATAAAACTATTCTAGACAAAATCTTTGCTCCATCTGAAAGTAGTGTCAAATCTGATCCCATCTTCCCAAAACAGATTAATCTCAGTTTTCTACAACTAAGGGCATTTATAAAGAATTTTAACCCTTATAAAAGTGTCATATTGCTGCGGTAGCTTTGTCGCCTCACAGTAAGACGTTGTCCTGTTCAATTCTCATCTAGAGCGTCTTCTGTGTGGAGACATGCGTGAATGGGCATACCTTTGTTGAAGATTGTGCATCAGGGCTGGCAACTCAGCATGTAAAAATCTACTGCCAATCATTAGCGGACCGAAGTTCCGCTGTGGCGACCCCTAACCGGAAAAAGCCAAAAGACACAACAACAACAACATACTGATATAACTATGGTAGATACTAACAGTGTCTTTTCCTTGGAGTACTGCATAGCAGAAGATGAATAGTTATAATAACATTCCATAGGAGAAACTTAAATTCTATATCGTTTGTGTGAAGCTAACTTTCATTGTATTATCACAGTCCTTACTCCTGGGAATTGTTTTGTCTAAAGTGTTATTTTAACATAAACTTGCTACCTAGAAAAAAAAACAACAATAATGTGGACAAGATGCAGCAGTGTACTGACAGCATAGCTCTTAACTTCCTGGATTTTTGCCTCATATTTTTGGTTTGTTTCTCATAAAATGTGTGATTTTCTGGTAAATCATAAATGACTGAAGTCACTGAAGGATGGCAATTATTTGAGTTTTAGAATTCATATCCTTCAGAAATGCATGCCAACACAAAACCTTTTATTGTGGCAACTTTCTAAGTTTATATGAGCAGTATTTAAAATCCGTGGTTTTCTGAAAAACCATGGAAAACTGAAATCACTAAATAATGGCATACATTTGAACTTTAGAATTCATATCTTTTAGGAAATGCATGCTAACAGAAAACCTTTTACTCTAGCAACTTTCTAAGTTTATAGGCGCAGTATTTAAAATCTCTTCATCTTTTGGGCCTTTGTCCTCTCATTATTTTTTCCTTTGTCCTGATTTCTTGTGCTAAGAGGTTAAGAGGTATAATACTCAGAGACATAATTATTTGTTCAAAGGGAAGAAACTACATGTATAGTATAGCTGCTTATCAGCACACTTAAAATAAATGATTAAAGAATCAAAACCTGAAAGGAGAAGGAAAGCATGCTTCAAACTACTCCAACTGCTTTCTAGAAGTGCATTCAAATACTACTTCTATGAGAAAAAAACTCTTGAGTGGTTTATATGACAAAGTGTTATGGCTACAGAGAACCATTTAGAAAGCCAGTGTCCTTCTTTCCTGTGGTTTCGGCTAGATTACATGAGGAATTGTAGACAAACCACCTACAAGTAGATTGTTTCTCATTTGTGATAGCTGCTTGGAATTTATAATGTTCTATATAAAAATAAGCCATATTAACAAATAATCACAACTCAACTTCTGGATCTTTTCTCAGTCAATTCAATATCTTCTGGGCATTTTTTCAAAGTTAAACTAATATTGCTGGCCCATACTATAATTCAGAAAGATGCCTACACTCTGGTCCTATCTGTAAATAATCAGAATGCCATAATGGAAAAAAGGACATGTGAACTACAAAAGGTATTGCTGCTTTGTAGCGTTCACCAAATACTGCTATTTTGTAACTCCTAAGTAATAACCACTAGTCCCTCCTCAGGCCTCCTCTCCTAACCTCAAACCAGTACAAGTGAAACATTTTTGTTCCTCAGGTTACAACTCCAACTGATGTAGAACATTGCATGTCTCACAACTCTGACTGATTGTAAATATTTTGATTATATTATATCAGTGGTAATTTTTTGTATATGTACTAAGGATAGAGTGTAAAGGCTTCTGAGGAAAAAAAAAACTGTCTCAGTAGGATGTACTCACAAACAAACATCAAGAAATTAAAACAGATTGGATCAGCTTAAATTCATGCATAAAATCTCCCTGTGACATTATCTTTGACACAGAAGAGATATAAAGCAGAAGCAGTAGTTATTCCTTTCCAATTACTTTTTTGTTCTCTAACCAATGCCATTTTTTCCACAAGCATAACTGATACAGTGAGGTACATGTCGCTGTGTCATAGAGTCTATAATCCTTGTCTTCTTCTTTGCTTTAAAAATATTTAGCCATCTGCTCTGAAAACCTGATAATTCCTTCATCAAATGTATAGCCAAATAAGTCTGTGCTATCTCTCTACTTATAAAGTCTTTTCCTGTACTAGTGATGTCTTCTGTCCCTTGTACAATAACCTGGTATACAAACTGTTTGACAGGATTGTTTGTGGCTAATTATCTGCTGATGGAACCTTATTCCAATGGCCTGTTTCCCCCCTACTTGTAATATGTTAAAGGCCATCACTGATATTGCTATATTTAATGTGAATGAATGGATGGGTGGATAGATCTTAAAATGTAGTATTTCAGACTGTTACACCAAGATTATTATACTGAAGAAATCTGAGGACAGCTGCTACTATATCATTATGTTTTTATCTAAAAATGTATAGCGTGTCTCCTGCAATATCTTAGCCTTCCCTTTTATATGTCTTGTTACCATTTCATAGTGGCTGTTACATGATAAGTAAGCCAAAACCAAATTAATTTCACCTTCTTGATTCAGCATCTGATATTCAGTTGTTTTGAAAGCATTTCCTTGATGGTGTTCCTGACAGTAGTGCCTTGGGTTTCCTCATGCTATGACTACATCCTGATAACTCTCCAAATACCAGAATTAACTGCCACACCTCCTGTACTGAATTCAGTGGTTAAACAAACTCAGCATTGCTCCCTCTGCATGTACACTGAAGCTCTGCCACACCTCCTGTACTAAAGTCCCAGGGTAAACAGATCCAGCATTGCTCCCTCTGCATGTACACCAAAGCTCTGCCACACCTCTTGTACTGAATTCCCACAGTAAACAGACATAGAGTTGCTCACTCTGCATGTACACCAAAGGTCTGCCACACCTCTTGTACTGAATTCCCTGGGTAAACAGATGCAGCGTTGCTCCCGCTGCATGTACACCAGAGCTCTGCTACACCTGCTGTACTAAATTCCCAGGGAAAACAGATCCAGCACTGCTCCCTCTGCATGTACACCAATGCTCTGTGACACCTCTCGTACTGAATTCCCAGAGTAAACAGACCCAGAGTTGCTCCCTCTGCATGTACACCAATGCTCTGTGACACCTCTCGTACTGAATTCCCAGAATAAACAGACCCAGAGTTGCTCCCTCTGCATGTACATTCATCCAAACCAAAGATAATAGTAAAAACACCTTTCTTGTGACATCACTTACATATATGTTATTACCCCATTCAGTCCAATAAAATCCATGCACACTGTTTATAATATGTTTAGGAAAAATATGGCTACATAGGATTTCTATTAATTTCTTGTTCTTGACTAAGGCTAGGGAATGGAGCTATCAGAGTGTATACAGGAATTGAAGATGGCATTCCTTCCCTGTACACCTCTCAAAAACTCTTCCAACTTACCAAAAGTAACTCATTTCCACTGTTTGCAAAATGAATTAGTGCTGCACATAACCCATATCCCTTTTCTTCTAATATGTCATGTATTTTCCACCTCAACCATTTTTAAATTCTCCCTGCAACATACCCATTTTATGACCTCTTTCTTTAGTTTTATTGGTTTGTTGTAAATCATTCAACCTCACTATTACTTCCTTGTTTATTTGACAGTTTGCAGTTTTGCTGTTATTGAGAATGCCATTTTATCTGAGATCAAAAGTCTATTTGTCAGTCTGTTCTCACCCCCCCTTCCCTGCCTGTTTGACTTCTTTAACAGTGAGACATGAAAGTAAAGCAAGCTTTATGAGCTGAACCCCTTCAGGCCCATGTTTCTTTCAAGACTGTGAATGGAGCTGCTGTTTGTATATGAAACATACTATACTTTTGCATGTTGCAAAAATAGCAATACTACTAATACTATTACTACTACTAATACTACTACTACTACTACTACTACTAATACTACTACTACTACTACTAATACTACTACTACTACTACTAATACTATTACTACTACTACTACTACTACTACTACTACTACTACTACTACTACTACTACTACTACTACTAATACTATTACTACTACTACTACTACTAATACTACTACTACTACTAATAGTAATAATAATAATAATGTCACACTTTAGTGACAAAAAAATTACTGCATATGCATACTGTTAGGTCTGTTATGCATTGCCCTGTAACAGACTTCTAATCCCATCACTAGCATTTCCTCTGTCCAGGCATTCTAGCTTTGTTTCTTGTATTATTTTCTTTCTCAAATGTGTCTTGGTTAAGACTTAAGGTAATATCCCCCACTGCAATTATAGATCCTGAGGCACATTGTGGGCCAGGTCATCTCCACAAAAATGTAATCAGAAACCAAGGTACATCACCACTATTTTCATACTTATAATTACACTCTATACTTTTGGGTCCCCCCATTTCCTGCCCATTTGATATACCTGCTTGGTTCTACCCATTATGAATTTGCCTTCCTCTCTCTCTCTCTCTCTCTCTCTCTTTTGCCAATGTTGCCTGGTGATCTTCAGCCATTCTCCATCAATAAGATCACTCACCAAGGTGAGGGTTGAATATAAAAGTCTCTTACTTATTCAGCCATTAGTGGTAGTTTGGAGATTTCTATGACCTATGCACCCTGCACACATTTAGTTCATAAGGGTAGGGATGTGCAATGGGCTGAGCTTATTGATCAATGTGCATTAGCAGAAGCAGCATTGCCAGCATGTAGCCCTGCCCTTTCATCCTTGAACATGGTTGGTGGTTTCCACTAGAGAGGTCATTATAACCCATGTGCTCTACAAGCACCTGCACCCAGCCCTTCTGCCTGAGAGAAGTGAATGGACCACACACCTTCACTGGATTCCCTCTCCACCTGGCTCCACCATGCTGTTGCTAGTTATCAAACCACTGCATCCTGAGTCACAGACAGGTTCATTTCACTGCACCACACAGACAAGCTTTTCTTTCTTTGGTGATATGCTGCCAATGCCAAAAGTGTTTATCCCTTTCCTGGAATTTTTGTACAACTTTCAGCAGTAAGGTGTAATTTCTGATAGAAAAAAGGTGCAGTTTTTGTGCTAGTGGTGCAATAGGTAGCACACTTGTCTTTGGTGAAGAAGGCTGTGTTTTCTATTCCCACATCAAGTGGATGGATTGTGACATGGCAGTACAGGGTAAGGGGCTACTGCACTCTTGAATGTGTCATCTTTCAGATGAGACATTAAACAGAAGCCCCATCAGTCTGAGATGATGGTAGCTCAGGTGGATGCAGAAGACCTCACAACACCTATTGAAAACAGTGAGGGAAGTTCCCCAATGTCATAGGATCATATGATCATAGGAGATTACTAGGCTATTGGCCCTGAGGCCCTTATAAGCCAAGCCAAAGAGTTTAGCCCATGTTTAGAAAAGTCAGCACCCAATGCCCCTGTCCAGCAGGGACACGGGTGGAATCCCAGGGGTATATTTTCTGTTTCCCATCCAGTTATCCAGGTTGCGCTTAGAATGGGGTAAAGAGGTACTCTGCTTGATGTGAAGAGGGAGTCTATTACACAGATGGGGGAGGCTCTGGGACACAAATCTGTCCCACCAACAAGTCCTGTCGATGTTGCAGACCAGGTTGAGGCCACATGTGTGAGTTACTTGAGTGGAGCTTGACTTGCGGATATGCAGCAGTCCAGTCAAGGCGAGATCTGTGATCACCTTGTATGCCAAACATAGGTCACCTCTGAGGAGTCTGTATGAAACTGAGTAGAGGGACAGGGCTTTTAGCCTGTCTGTGTATGGTAGATGCTTGAGGCCGTGGATTTTTTTATTTATTTTTTATTTATTTATTTAACATTTGTTGACTGGGAATGTCCGACTAGGTTCCACAGAGCCTGTTTTCAGCAGAGGCCCGGGGAGAAATGCTCCAGATGCATGTCGTTGGAATGTGGGAGGAAACCGGAGTACCCGGAGGAAACCCACGCGAACACAGGGAGAACATGCAAACTCCACACAGAAGGCACTCCAGCCGAGAATCGAACCGGAGAACCTCTTGCTGTGAGGTGACAACGTTAACCGCTGCACCACTGTGCCACCCAATTCTCCTGGTGAGGAACCTCTGTGGTTTCTCCAGCTGCTGCATGTGCTTTGTGAGGTACATGCTGAAAGAGGTGCTGTACTCAATAATGGCCCTTATAAGGGAAGAATACAGGGATGTTATAACTTTCTTGTCCTTGGATGAGATACCCTTACTAGCCTAATCACATACAATTACAATATTTGATACAGGCATAGGAAGCAGATTTATTTTCTTTTATTTTTTCTTTGTTGACTGAGTTAGTCCCACTAGGCTAGTAGCCTCTTTTTAGGGAAGAATTGAGGTTGTATTTATACTACTAAGGGAAATTTTGCCAGGGCCATCTCCCCCAACCCCCCTCTACCTGGGATAAGACATAAAAAGTTCTCCAAAGCTGATTACACCCTCCTGAGGGATTGTATAAACACCTCATAGCCCCCTCCCCCTCTGTTGGAACTGGCACCAATATCCAAACTACACCAAAGCACCATATGAGCATTTATATAGATGCATGGAATCAGGGATACCCGACAGGACTAATTCATCCTCCGCAAAGAAGAGTAGGCCTGTCTGGTGGACATCTGCAATAAATAAACTCTACAACAAAAGGGAAAAAAATGCTATCCATGACCAAGAAGGAGCAGGTGCCCAATTGGAAGCAATGTCTACTTAGCCTGAACAAGCAAATAAGAGCACCAGTGAAATCTTTCAAAGCAAACCTCAAGTCCAAATTTGCCACATCTACTAGAGACAATCATAAGGCCTTCTTCACATATGTCTGCAACCTCAGAGGAAGCACCCAGATCTGTTCAGAACTGGTGGTCAAGGACACCACATATACAAATGCCATAGACATAGCAAAGTTGCTGGCTGACAGATTCAGTGAAAACTTTACCTCTCTGCCCCCCCCTGTCAGTAAATCAGGACATCCTCAGTACCTGCCCCCATCCCCTTATATCTAAGGAACAGGTCATCAGTGCTCTCCCAAAGGCAAAAAATAGAGCCTGTATGGGACCCAATAACATACCAGGCTGCATCCTACGTGAACTCAAGCAGGAACTTGCAGCACCATTAGGCACCCTATTCAACCAAATCCTGAGTACTGGTTTTATCCCTGCTGAGTGGAGGATAGTTTCTGTCATCCCTTTACACAAAGGTGGAGCGTCCACCAATATGGAAAATTATAGGCCCACCAACCTAACTAGCCTGATCTGCAAGGCCATGGAATGAATTATCATGGACCTCATTAACAAGGACATTGGCAACCTCCAAACACTTGATCCCACACAGTTTGGCTTTGTCAAGAGGAGGTCATGTGTGCTAAATTTTGTCGACTTCTTTGAGATCATCACCAAGGCCATGGATGAGGGGACAATGGTGCACACCACCTACTTTGACCTGGCCAAAGCCTTTGATACTATTCCCCACTCAGCTATAATAGATAACCTCTCTGAACTAGGCATCAATCCATATGTTGCCAGATGGGTAGCAAACTGGCTCACTGATAGAACCCACATAATCAAAATAGGAGAAGCCACCTCAAGCAGTAAACCTTTAGCAAGCAGCATACCTCAGGGGTCGGTCTTAGGGCCCCTGTTATTTGGGATATACATTTCTGAGGTGCAGGCCAGAACCAGTGGGCTATGGCTGACCAAGTTTGCAGATGACTGCAATCTGGGTGCTGTCAGCAATTGCCCTAGAGATGTGGACATCCTCCAAGAGGGTCTCACTCAGACAAATGACTAGTGCCAGAAAGATGGCCTCAAGCTGAATACCAAAAATGCATCATCATCCCTTTGGAGAGAGTGATGTCCCCACAAATGATCACATTAATAACAATGTCCTAAGCACGCAATCAGTCGTGAGGGACTTGGGCACACAGGTTGATAGCAACCTGACTTTTGACCACCATGTTGCTTCCATTGTGCAGAAAGCCCTCTACATGACCCACCTCATAAGTAAGGACATCTCATCCAGGGACAAGGGGGTCATAACATCCCTGTATTCTTCCCTTATAAGGCCCATTATTGAGTACAACGCCCCTTTCAGAATGTAGCTCGCAAAGCAAATGCAGCAGCTGGAGAAACCACAAAGGTTCATCACCAGGAGAATCCAGGGCCTCAAACATCTAACATACACATATATGCTAAAAGCCCTATCCCTCTACTTAGTTTCATACCAGAATCCTCAGAGGGGACCTCTGTCTGGCGTACAAGGTGATCACGGACCCCACCTTGATGGGCCTGCTGCATATCTGCAAGTCAAGCTCCACTCAAGTAACCTGCAACCTGGTCTGTGACATCAACAAGACTTGTTGGCAAGATAGATTCGTGTCCCAGAGACTCCCCCATCTATGGAATATACTCCCTCTTCACATCAAGCAAAGTACCTCTTTACCCCTTTTTAAGCACAACCTGGATAACTGGATGGGAAAATATAGCCCTGGGATTCCACCCGTATCCCTGCTGGACACTGCTGATTTTGTCTAAACATGGGCTAAACTCTTGGCTAGGTTTATAAGGGCCTCAGGGCCAATAGCCTAGGACCTTCCTATGATCCTATGATCCTATGCAAATGCATTGGGTGTTGATATAGATAATACCCTAGCAATTATCAGATACAGTGCAGTCAGCTCAGGCCCTTCTCAGAAAAACTTCAGCCACTTTTCTCCTGGTGATAAGCCTGTGGTACATAATTCTTGTAGAAAGGGCTTGATTGTTAAATAGTCCTGGAAAGGACTGTCTTTTTCTGTTTCCTGTAGAGCAGTGGTCACACTAAGTCACTGATTGAAAGGGGCTCAGTTAAAGATAACTTAGACACTGCAAACAAGTAACTGTTTTTACTTAAATCAAACCACTGTTCTAACTACTTAACTGCTGTCTCCAAGAACATGATGAAGTCTCTTTTCAGCTTGTTGAAAGAAGTGTGGACTAATGTGTGCATAAGTGCACTATGCTTTCCACCAAAAAAGTATCTTCTGCTCTCACCTTCAGTTTTTTGTTGAGGGAGACAAACACTGAAAATGTCTCCATGACAGTAAAAGCTGCTTTTTTTCTAGTATACTTATGTGCTGATTGAAATCAATGAGAAAGTGCAAATAGTACTGGAGCAGTGTGGGGACTGTATTCTCACCATACTCATTAACTGAAAAGTACTGCCATATCTGCTGGGAGGTCTCCTCTTTTCCCTTGGGGAGAAAATATGACTGGAGCACCAGGAGATTTTTCACTACTCTATCAATGGCTGGCAGGAGTGACAGACACATTCTTAGTATGTGCCTTAGGAGATTCTCAAATTCCATGCCACAAAATTCAAAGAAGACTTTCAAGTCTCTGGTCCTTGTGGCAGAACCTGAGAAATGATCTCACTCAAGGTTTCAAGATTTCCACTTCATATGACAGTTGTGCTGCAGCTTTTTTTGCTGCATTATGAACAATGTGGGCACCACAGTTAGCGTTCTGGAGTGATGGGCTCTTTTCTATTAATCTGGTAAACACTCCAGATTTCTTTCATCAATTGACACTGGCATTATCAACCCCATATGCTGAAATGCTGCTCCAGTGTAAGGAGTACTGTTCCATAATGTTTGAAATCTGTTGAGATATAGCCTAAGCAGATTCATCATGGTCTTCATAGAAGTCCAATAGGCCATTTACCACCTCTTCTTATTTTGAAAAGTACCACACAGCATGCAAGTGGAAATCATGTGTATTTCCCTCGTTGCAAGCATCTGATGACATGGCAAATGAAGTGTTGGTTTCTGCTAGTCATACAGCAGGCATTGCAGTGAATGATGTCTCAGAATATTTTTATTGATGGCTTCACCTTTTCTCATTCTACAAGATAGCTTATTTGCAATCCCCAAGTTGTTGCACAAGTGGCTGGCCAATTTTACTGTGCAGTCCAAACCATTATAGGAGCTATTAGCATCTATATTATATTACTGAACGCACTGAATTGTGAATGCTATATAATCGACCCACAATCCCCAAAAACCCAAAATGTCGAATACACGGATCAGTGATTTTCTTCCCAGGAAGCACAAATGGCCCAATGATTTTTTTCCCTAGGAAAAAAAATTCACTGTTCCGTGCTTTCGAAATTTTGCCATTTCATATAATGCCTTTTGACGAAACAGCATTCGCAATTCAGTGCATTCGCTAATATAATAGGGACCCGAGCTATTATGCTTAACTGCATGGAACACTTCTGAGGCTTCTACTGCAATAATCCTAAATTCTGGTCCTTCAAGGTTTGTATCCCTTGCTCACTTTGTCATCATGTGACTTGATTTTTCTTGTAGAATAGCAAGTGTTAAGTTCAGTGTTGTTCAGTTGCCTCGTGTCTTGTAACATTGTTTCTTCTACCATTGGTGACCAGGAAGTCACTTTTGCAATACCCACAGACTGCTTTCAGGTCACTGCATTTCTTGATCCAGTTGAACTCCATTTTCTAAACATCCTGCCACTTGCACATTCTCTTATTGGCAGTAGACTGTGATGAAGCTGCCACTTGCTTCATCATTCAATGTGTACTTACCTGATATCCAACGCATTTAGCAAAACCGTGTTAGTAGGATGCAGTAACATAGCAAAACTGGCATTTGAAAGAACTGGCTTGAAAAACATGACATCTGAAAGAACTGGCATGAAAAACACAACATCTGACAAAACTGGGATGAAAACATGGGCATTTGAAAGAACTGGCATTTGAAAGATCTAGTTTGAAAAACGCAGCATCTGAAAACTGGCATCTGAAACATGAAACAGTCTGTAAAGTAATTCTATCTGATCTATGATACAGACTTACTGAGACCTGAGCAATGAAAGAGAAGGGAATTTATAACATTCCAAACCATTTAAAAGGGAAGAATGATGAATGACATAATGAAACAATAGATCCCACAGCAAAATATGGGGGCAGGGGAGGACATTCCGTCCTTTAAGACCTTGACAGTAACATTGCTCATAGCTATACCTGTCAACCTCTTACAGCAAGAAATCTGTACAAAACCAAAAATAATGAGAGGACAAAGACCAAAAATCAGCAACAAATTTTAATTATTGCAGTTATAAACTTAGAAAGTTAGTATAAGATAGTATAATAGGTTTTCATTAGCATGCATTTTCTGAAAAATATGTAGTATGAAATATAAATGTCTGCTAGTAGTGACTTCAAACCCAAATGATTTGCCAGAAAACCACAAATTTTGTCAGGAACAGACTAAAAAAATGAGATGAAACAGTTCACAGGTAAGTTGGAAGTAACTGTATGTCCCTGCAAAAATAATATTTAACTAGAGAAAATAAAAAAGCCCCCTTATAAACCATTAACAGATGCAGCTTTTTAACCATTAAAACAAAACAGTTACAGATTTAGCCTTGAGCCCACATCTAAGCAGGGAAGGGAAAAACTTTTTAAAGCATCAACATTATAATAATGATTTACTCTGCCAACAAAGAATGATAGACACCGGGACAGCCACAATGTGATTTATTATCAATATACCCAAACCACTACATTTCACTTCTGAAGACGGCATTAAAAACAAATACATGAATAAATAAATATGCAAAGTATACACACACACACACACACACACACACACACACACACACACACACACACACACACACACACACACACACACACACATTTCCACCTGTAAAGCAAGCTATCCTAAAACAACCACGATAACATCTACTAGTAGAATGCCAAATGCCCTGTTTACTTCTGAACATGGCCCCCCCAAAAAGTAAAATTATATACACACATTCTCACTTTTAAAAGTACTTTTTACAAGCCATCGCTAAACAGCTACTATAAAAATTCACAAAGTTGTACATCTGAACCTATTGAAAAAAACATTGCAAAATAAATAAAATGCACACATTTCCACCACAAAAAATACCAATTATCCTGAAGCATTACCATCTGTAAAAGCAAACTTGCCTGAAACAGCCACAATAACATCTATACCCCTTTACATTGCCTCTACCATAAATAAAAAAAGTTATATATAATACACTTTTAAAAGTTACTGCTTGCAAATCATCCCAGAACAATCACTATAGATTCAAATATTGTGCAGAGCATTAAAAAAGTAAAAATTAAAATAAAAATACAACATTCCCATTTTTAAAATGCTAGAGCCATTAAATATTACTTGTACTTGTACAATCAGTGTTTTCTGGGCTTGGCTGGCTTCCTGCATGGCTTCTCTTCTGGGCTCTTTGGGCTAGTTTGCTTGCTGGGTGGCTTGGCTGTATTCCTTTGGGGCTAGCTTCCCTTCTGGACTAGCTGGCTTAATTTCTGAGCTGGCTGGCTTGCTGGTTTCCCCCTCTTTGGGCAGGCTGGCTTGCTGACTTCTCTTCTGGGCTGACTGACTTGTTGGCTTCCCTTTTGAGCTGGATTACTTGTTGGCTTCCTTTCTAGCTGGATTGCCAGCGTCTCTTCTGGGCTGGCTGGCTTAATGGCTTCCCTTCTGGGCTCGCTGGCTTCTGGCATCCCTTCTGGACTGGCTGGCTTGCTGGCTTCTCTGGTGGGCTAGCTGGCTTGCTGGAGTGGTTTTCTGGCTTCTTTTATGGGTCCTTGATCAAAAAGCAAAGCTCAGTTCTTTTGAAAAGCTTCTCTGGCTTTTATCCTATTGATAGAAATGCATTCAACAGCTGTGGGTTTTGTAGGGCTTTTTCTGCCCTAATCCCCACCCACTTCATGAATTGCAGCCATTTGCTGCACAGGTTTAAACACATAGACCTAACAGAGAACAGCTATACCTGCAGGTCCGGGTTGGTGATACAACTGAATCACTGCAGAAATGCCAGAAGTAATTGTAACTTTTCTATGGTGATTCAGAGCTTAGGTAAAGTTGGATTTCCTTTTATTTTAAGTTTGACTGATTTATAGAGCAGGTAATAGGATCATTTGATCCAATTCATTTGTGTCCTGCTGGTAACGGGACAGGTGGTAATTGCAATGCATCTTAACTCTGTGGTAAAAAACACCAGTCAAATAATATTATAGATGTTGTATACGCTTCCTCACAAATTACCCCATCTAGTATTTATCTACATTATTTTTGCCTGAAAAATCTTAACATTCACTTTCTCTTCTGTCACATACAGACCAGATTATACAATATCCTCTACCAAGACTAGCAAGCTGCTGCTATACTATCAGCACAGTAGGTCAGATCTATGTTAAAAGCTGTTGGACTTCTCTTTTCTATTCATAAAAATATAGCCAACAGTAT